>NW_022437011.1:6442798-6469456 GCF_009761245.1 Sapajus apella | reverse complement strand
TGTGTGTGTGTGTGTGTGTGTGTGTGTGTGTGTGTGTGTGTGTGTGTGTGTGTGTATAGAGGGTGAAGTGAGGGAGAAACACACTGGAACAGATAGCAGGAATATTACATATGGCATGCTCCATGTCCTGGTATTAGAAGCAATTTAAGAATTGGCTGATGAAAGATATAAAGACAAAAATGTTATTTTGTGGCATTATTTTTCTGTGTGAAAATAACCAATTGTGCTGGGACTTCCGTGAGCCAGTCAATGCCTTGTGGAAAGCTGATATTTAATTTCCTGGATTGTAAATCCACATACAGATTCACACAAGTTGATGTCAGGGTCCCAGTCAATAATAGTCTATGTGCCTGTCCGGCCCCCTCTTTGAAGTCCTTTGTATTCATAAAAGCTACCTTGTAAACCGTTATTTAATATGTCTTGAGCTCAGTGCTAAGCACTTTTTGGTATAAATTCATATAATCCTTTCACTAATTCTATGACCTAGGCACAATCAATCCTCTTCTTGTTGAAGACTCCAAGCTTGAGAGAGATCAGGAGTCTGCCTAGGCCACAGAGGCAGTCAGTGCCCAAGCAGGGTTGAAACCCAGCTCAGTGTGGCTCTACATCTTTGGATACAACTTCCGTTAACATGGCCTCCCACTCACAATTCTTCTCTCAGAGCACAAGAAATCTTTAAGAAAATCTTATTGGTCTTTCAACTCATTATTCTCCCAAAGCATGCCTGTTTCCTCCTCCTTATGTGCAATTGAAAGCCAATTGAATACTTTATTATTATATAATTTGATGAATATCTGATAAGCAAAGAAGAAAAGGAGTACGTTTGCCAAATATCTAATGCATGAGGGGCTCAAAACCTAGATGACAGGTTGACAGGTGCAGCAAACCACCATGGCACATGTATACCTGTGTAACAAACCTGCACATTCTGTACGTGAACCCCAGAACTTAAAGTAAAATAAAAAAAATAATAAAAATTATTTAGGTATGTGTTCATAGGAACATACATCTTGGAAATAGGAAAGAGGTTCAATGAAGTTAATACATTGCATAAACACCATTATTCTTGTACCTGGGAGTTAATAAAATACTGGCTTACATATTGCCTAAGGAGCCTTGGGGGGGGAAATAGCATGAAAATCATTTGCTTCCTAAATACAAAACTTAACTCACAAAACCTGCCTAAACTATGGATGGCACAGTGAAATAAATCTGATAGCAAATGTCTCTGAGATGACTTAGTGAAATAGAGGAAATCTTGCAGATTTGGATGAATTGTCCAGTAATCTGACAGGTGGTTCCCAAGGCCTGACATTGTGCTCTTCACCTTGCTGGTTTGTCCTGCAATGAAATGTTGTCAATCTAGGTAGAGGAAAACAGTGATCTGGTGGGCTTCCCAAAATACCAGCGCATGCCGCCAGGAGAAAGTGCACCAGACCTAATATATCTTGGCAAACCCAGGGAGAAAGACCTGAATGGTGATCATTCTCAGGATTGGGACCTTTGGCATTCCTCAAACTCATTCCTGCCCCTAGAACCTGGTTTGAAATGATACAGGAAAAGCAGCTTTCCTGTTTCCCAGCATGTACCTCCAGCTTATCTACAATTGCCCAGCTTCCTGAAGTGTAGTTTTGTTGTGTTTGTACTAGAACAACCAGTCCAGAGCTGAAAAGGCCAGAGTCCTTTTACTTTTCTGAATAGCTCAGAGGTCTGGGTATTCAGAAAATAAAGATAAAGAGGTGGGAGTGAGGACCCTCCCCTGAAAATTCCGCATTAACATCGCATCACCACACCATGCACACCTTTTCTGTGCTTCGCCTTTGAACAGCACATCCTACCACTCAGGGCTGGCATCGTTGTCCCCATCCTATTATCAGCCAAGGAGGAAAGGCCATATAAGATGGGCTGACAGAATTTCCCAGCTCCTGCTCAAATCTGTTGTCTACTGGATGATCACAGAATTGGCAAAGACATGCAGACTAGATGGTCTGCATCCATCTCTAACAACCCTGGGAAGAATTCCCAAACAACATAATTCAAGAAAGAATCAGAAAATAACTCTTTCCTGACATAGCCTACAGCTATTCACAAAATCCATGTGTCATTCCAAAAATCACTGTATGTTTTCTTTTCCTTCTGGCTGCTGTTTAGATAATTTAGATTCTAGAAATATGATGCATGCTTAAAACATTCTAAGATAGCTTTATATGTATGCTTTTGTGGCTGCTGTCATAAATGATGCTGTGTTAATGTTTGTGGCTTTAAAAATATTTTTACTCCACTCTGCTATCGGTTACCATGCTCAAGGGAATAATTTGAATTTTACTGAGGAAAATCAAAATGGAATTTAACAAACTGCAATTTATTTTTCTTATGAATCATGAGGGAAATAGAAAATATGCATTTTGTAAGACTTTGGTAGAAAGAATTGATATTCAATTATTAGTTAGAACAATAGGAGAAAACAGAGGTTCCTCATAATTCAAACGATCAACAAAGTTAGTAGATTAAGCCCTAATTAACCTTTGCAAGCTATTTAATCTCTCTAAGATCCCGCCTTTTCATCTGTAAAATGAGAATAACAACTATTACAACATGGAGATTAAATTTTAAAGGGAGTGCTGGCATGTAGTAAGCCCTTCTTAAATGCTCACTATCGCCACTGGTATTATTGCCAGTTTTCCTCCCCACCATATGTTACTTGGAGAAAACACTTAAGTCAATGAAGATGGAAATGGGGTGTTAGGGAAACTTGCTTGGTTAGAAGGTTGAAATGATGAAGCAAAACCCATATTATGCAGGTGGACTGGTGGATTTTGTGGCCATACATTGCACATAAAATCTTGGGGAGGTATTTTGTAAATATGCACCTCTGGCAATACAAGGGTCTGGATAAAGTCATGGTGCTGCCTATCAGATTCACATCTATCTGATGAACACATGCCTGTCTCTCAGGTAGCACAATAATTGCTATTGGAAGAATCACTTCAAGACTCCACTTCGAGACCCTACTTGATCCTCTTGCATGTGGATTCTCATAAACTTTTTCATTTGCCATTCTTCATCTATGAGTATTTTCTTTGTGGGAGGTAGAAGACTAGTTGTTAAGCCCATGGACTTACAGTGAATTGGGTGAAAGATTCATTTGAGAGCGCAGGGGACACTTCATTACACTGTTCCCCAAGAAGCATTCTGGTTGCAGGGTTCCCACTTTCAGAATCGTTGGTCTCTTGTATGCTTACCACATTAGCCTCTTATGGATGTCACAGGGCTGAACCCCACATCCCTTTGTTCTATGAGACGAGATGAGGGTTAGGTATTCTTTCTGGTGGCTCTCCAGGTTCTCAAGTGGAATGTATAGATGCATACAGCAATTGGGAAATGGCAAGGTCTTTTTTCCATGCAAGGCTTTGAAGGCCTGTTGGCTCACACAGTGTAACACATTTCAGTGGCTAAATAAAAAGGGTTGCATATAGCCTCCTGGACTCTAGCAGTGTGGGGATACATGATTCCACACATGGAGACTGCCAGCTCCTTAAGGCATGGGAGCAGGGTGTGGTATGCCAAGGACACAGCCTGGTATGGCCATTAAGTCAGTCACAAATAATTGATAACAATGGCATCAATAACTTTATTATCCTTGAATGAAACATTTGTGGATATTCTCATGAAATGATGGCAATGCTTTCCCTTTGCAAGCCTAACATTTTGCATAAAAATATTTATCACACACTTGTGGAACTGCAGAGTGATTGTTTAGGGGAAAAGAGATTTTTAAAGATGGGAAGTGAGCTTTGAAGCTTACATTCATTTTGACATGGGGGCTGTGTGAAACACCAAATCCTTGTTTGGCAAGAATATTCCTAGTGGCTTATCTTGTAAGGGTTTTGATTAATGCCTTTCAATTGTAGCAAATAAGAATATACATCACCATGTGAGTTAAGGCTCTATTGGCTGATAAAAATAATCCTTGACAGAGACTAGAGCACTGAGGAGTGCACTTAAACAGGCATGCCCTTCTGCACTAAAGTTCTGTGTTAGATAAAGCCATCTCACTGGTATTTTTAGTCACAAATTACTTTTTTACAAAACTAATCATTTTCTTTCCTAAAATAATGACCACCATAATTCAGAAATGCCCCCACATAAGAGTGAATCTGGAGGACCACTAGGTAATGCCCATAGAGCCCTTAGCATGAGCCTGGAATGTAATAAGCACTCCACACATTGAAGTGAGTGATGGTGTTATTCTTGTCATTTATTTTTTACTATCATTTCTACTTACGTACAGAGTCACTATAAGAATTATGAGAATAAAGGATTTCATTGATAAATTGCTATTTATGCAAATGATGGATGTGGGAAAGTGAATATCTTGATATGGGGAGAGCCTCTAGCCCCGTCCTCCTGCTGCATCGGTGAAGGTGTCCAAGTTAGGGCTCGTAGGAAAATATGAATAGTGTGCAACTGACTGCATCACAGGACCACAAACGGGGAGTTGTTGGAGTCATCTGGTAAACTCCTGTCCCTGTGGAATCACATGCCTCTTTGAACTTTGCTATTGTGCAGCCTGTGGCAATGGACCTGGGGGTGGGCCTAAAGCTACTAAGGGGTCAGCAGAGCCAGATGAACTTCATGAACAATATGAAGAGAGCAAGGGCTGGTTGAGGCTCCCCAGGCATTTCTGTACTGGCTCATCCTTGTGCCTGACTGCTCCAACCAATGGGAGTATGATCCTGCTTCAATTCTGTTTCCAAAATCTCAGATAAGTCCTCTCATGTGGGGAAGGGAATCCTGGTAAATGTAGTTTCCTGCCTTAGGACAGGCAATGCCAAGTTAAGAGACTGCAATGTATGGCTATGTGTCAGAAAATCTTATCGCTTTTCCTAATTTGGCAGTCTGGGATCCAAGTAAGCAACATATAAAATAGTAGCTTAAATTGCAAAGTCTAAAGAGGTAGCTTATTAGATTAGAAAGTGCACTGAGCTGGGGTAGATAACCTTCTTCATTCTAACATTTATACCTATGACAATAGGAAATGTCACTCACTTCCTTGGTATTTCACTTGGGGAAAGGACCCTACACCATGGTCAAGATTCATTAAGTTACAAATAACCCTCTTATACTTCCCCCAAACAAACACTGGAGCAAGGGTATTTATTAGAAAATATGGTAGTATCTCATGAAGGAAAGAAAAGACAAAGTAGCTTCACAGGGACCAGTTCCAGTTCACCAGCATCTTATAAAGGGCAACAACTTTCTCAATTTACCTGAAACCTTGGACTTTTGTCTCTATTTCTTTGTGTGTCTCTCTCTTTTTTTTCTTTTCTTTCTTTTTTTTTTTCTTTTAAACATAATTTAAGTTCTGGGATACATGTGCCGAATATGCAGATTTGTTACATAGCTGCACCAATCAACCTGTCATCTAGGTTTTGAGCCCTGCATGCATTAGGTTTTTCTCCTAATGCTATCCTTCCCCTTGCCCCTTAACCCACAACAGACCCGGGTGTGTGATGTTCTCCTCCCTGTGTCTATGTGTTCTCATTATTCAGCTCCCACTTATGAGTGAGAACATATGGTGTTTGGTGGTTTTTCTGTTCCTGTGTTGGTTTGCTGAGAATGATGGTTTCCAATCTCATCCATGTTCCTGAAAAAGACATGAACTCATTCTTTTTTATGGCCGCATAGCATTCCATGGTGTATATGTGCCACATTTTCTTTATGCAGTTCATCATTGATAGGCATTTGGGTTGGTTCCAAGTCTTTGCTATTGTGAATAGTGCTGCAATAAACATACACACACATGTGTCTTTATAGTAGAATGATTTATACTCCTTTGGGTATATACCCAGTAATGGGATTGCTGGGTCAAATAGTGTTTCTGATTCTAGATCCTTGAGGATCTTTTTGTGTTTATTTATTCTTGCCTCCATACATGGGCCTTCTCTGTCCATCCATGAACATAGCAGAAAACAGTCACTTACATCTTGAACCTCTAACTCTTCATGGGTTTGGTGCCATCAGTCAATAGATTAGCATCTTAACTGCCAGTTCCAAACTCCCAGGAAAGAGATTTCAATTAGCTAAGCTTCAGATAAATGCTCACTCATGGTCCCATCAGTGAGAGTTGGCAGAAGGAGGGAATCCATATGGAATAAGTATGGTTTCTGGGCCTCAAAACTGTGAGTCAGGGGCAATTCCTACAGAAACAAGTGTGATGTGGGAAGATGCCCCAGAAGGTGCCACTTCACCCTGACCTATGTGCTTTGTAGTGTTTTTATGAGTTTCAAGTGTGATTGTAGAGGTGAAAGTGCTTGGTAAGTGCTAAAGCATTGGACAGACAGTTATGTGGGCTCCTGGCCTAGACAAGAGCTGCCCTGAATTGTGTATACATTTGAGGAAAAGTTGTCTGTCTTAGAATAGTGATGTCATACATGGGCTGTGAAGTCAGACTGCACATTTCAAATGTGGCTGTACCATTTGCAGCTCTGGAGCCCTGACAAGTTTCCAAACTTCATGAAGCCTCCCATCTTCCTATGTAAAATGAAGAAAATAAATCTATCTCTTAAGGCTGTTGGTAGGATTAAATGAATTAAAACATGCCAAGGGCTTTGTTCAGGCACATAATAATAGTAATGATAATGATAATAATAGAACGATATCATTCGCCTTGTACTGACAAAAGTGTTAAGTCCAGCATAGTCTTCTACATCCACTATTCCAGAAATTGGTCAAAATTGCATGATTGACAGCTACAGCAGTTCACCCTCCTCCATATGGTCTTTGACAAGATGCTATAGTCTGCAGGAAAACATATGTTATCCTATTCTTCTAAGCGTGAGCTGTAACCAGAAAATTACCTGAGGAATGTGCTTGGATGCCAAGTAAACCCTTTGGGTTAGCTATGTGCTCAGAGTGATGCATGGATGAAGTGGAGATGACTGGCTATGCTGTTTGACTTAAAAGATGCCACAGAAAGATCACCTCACTGTCAAGCTAGATGTGAGGAAACTGTTTTTCAACATTGCAATCTACTCCTGATGATATATTTAGTCAGTTCAATTCTCTCCTAGCCAGCAGTCATATTTGAACACTTTAGGTATGTGTGTCTTCAGTAAGCTAAGAGTTTCCCTTTGTTGGGCAGCTATGAAGGGTCAGACATCATGTTAGGCATTAACCATTTAATGAAATGTCATAATTAAAATTGAAACTTTAAGCTTCAATGAAGAGATAAATGAAACAGTTTTTGCCCTTAAAGAGCTCACACTCTAAGTGATTGGGCCAGAAGGTAGAGACAAAATAAATACCATATAGATTATGAGAAGTATCTTATAAGTAGTACAAACACATTGCTGGGGGCCCCAGACAAAAGACAGAGCACACATTCAAGTGTTCAGGTGTCAGCCCACATGTCACCTTCTCAAAAAGGCCTTTGCCCAAACTAAACTATCCGACCTCTCTTCATTACATTATCATTTTATTTTCCTCAATAGCTGTTGTAATAATTGACACACAAAAACTTGTTCTTTACTACTGTCTCCTTCAACTAGAAGGTATACTCTGCAATATCAGAGAATTTGTCTATGTTATTTGCTGCTGTAAATGTCTAAGTGAATGAACATTGAGTCGATAGGATCAGAGAAGTCGTCATAAGTGTATCCATCCTAAGTGTGTCTTAAGAAAGTCAGGCTTTCAACAACTATTGTTTGCAGCTAGAATAGGGGGTCATTATAGGCAAAAGTAAGAGGGCAAACAAAACCCAGGGGGGATGTCTCAATTCCCAAGGAATGACTCCCAAAGAGTGACAGGGTACACACATTTCCTGGAGTAATGTGTGAACACACATGTTAGTTTAAAGGAAATATGACCAAAGTGGGCTATGGTTGAAGGGATAAGTGGGCTTCATGTTGGAAACTCTCTGGCCCTCTAGACAGATGGTTTCTCCTTGGGGGACTCACACATGAGCCCACCAGGCACTAGGCTGCCACACAAGATGGATGAGCTTTCTGATGGAAACAAACTCTCCCAGCTAGAATACAATATTTCACTTACTGCCTGTGGCAGAGGCTGTTAATTCTCACCAAATATCTAGTACCTATACATGTTTTGGGGGGTCATGTACCTAATTATCAAGTCTAATGGATCTGTTGCTTCTGGTCTTAGACAATTAAGAATGGGAACACTTTCTGTTTGCTCCTTTTCTGTGTAATCTATCTAACCAGTCAGAATCAAAGGATTTCAAGGTGATGAACTAGCAGAGTGGCCTGAGCTCCTGAGTCTCCGCCTGGAAGAGAGTAAATCAGGAAAGATCCCAGTCCACATCAGACTGACGTAAATGAAAGATAAATCTTTGTTATTATAAATCTGAGAATATGGAATGTTTATTTTACTGCAGTGTAGACTAGACTAGTCATTCTGACTAATGTACTCCATCTTTCTTAAAAAACTACATTAATCCTTTGGGTTTTTTGGGGGGGGCAGGAGCTGTTGGCTTTGATTAAATTGTTGCATATACCATAGTCATGATGACCAGCCACTTAATTTAACCAATCAGATTAATGATCCTGCTTGAAATCTATTGCTCCCATTCCAACTGAGCAAATCACAATATAATACTAATGATATGGAGTATTGATTTGATCACCAGTTTCCATAATGGCACAGTCAGTAGACTTCTATTAAGGGAGTAAGTTGTAAAACACTTACTATTTTAAGGATTACAGAATCTGATTTGGGCAAGATCTGTCAAATTTTCCTAAATTTTTTACCACCTCATCTTCCTCCTACATTGATCCTTATTCCAGTTCATGGCTAGCTTAAATAATTCAACCCAACAAAATTACGGTATAAAGTTTGTGGGAAGGAGAGAGGTGAAGGAATCAGGTAGAGTAGAGCAAGAATTTGTAAAATTCAGGACCTTGCTACTCCAGGGCATAGTGCCCATCAGTATGAAGAATGCTCTCTGGAAAACAATCCCCTGAGATGCCCTGCACACAGCACTCCAGGGCACGCTGCATGCACAAAATGGCGCTTCTCAGAGATGTGCAGTTTGGTGGCTTTGTGAAAAAATGTAGCAATAATCCAGACCCATAGTGAATTACAAATACTAACCCTCTCAAATATAAGTGAATCAAATTAGACCACAGTCTCTGAGTAGAATAAGCAAGTGAAATCTTTCTCCCACACCAATCCAGGGCAATGGGATTTAGAGAAAGACAGAGGCTGATTAATGCTCATAGTGGAGTATCATCTTCTGAAATGGAATGACATCTGGCCTCAGACACTTTGGCTCATTTCTGTTGTGTGCCTCTGCATTCACATTTAACATGACTTCCAAATAATTGGTAAAATTGCTCTTGATATTGGTTCAATAATTGCATAAGCATTTAAGCTTGAATTTAGATGGAAAATTAAATGGATATAAAAATTTATATTCACTTAGGCCTCATTTAGTGTGTGAAGAGTTTAAGTAAGCAAAGCTCTAACCCTCAGGGCCCAAAGTTCCTTCTAACGTGGATTTTTCAATGCATGTGTGTATATGTGTATGTATAATATTTCTGTTCACTAAGGAAAACTGAGACAATATAGAATAGTAAAAATAGAGAAAGAAAAGTCACCTGGGATCCCCAGGGCTAACTATTGAGGATATTTTTATGTATATTTTGTGGAGTTAGGGCACAAAATTATTGTATTATGAATAAAATTAGCAACTTGGCATTTTTTTCACATTTACTATGCTTCTCTCAAATCATTAAAACCTGTTTGTAAACATTTTTAAAGGCTATATAATAGACCATACTATAACTGCCTCAACCTCTATTTCATTCTACCAATCATTATTACTGAACATTTAAATTATTTTTAAAGTATAGTTCATTCATTACTTCTTGGCCTTTTGGCTAAGATCAAGTGTAAAGTATAGCTCATTAACTTTCCAAATAGTTCATTATATATCTTCATTTTATATACAAATATATTTTCTGTGTTTCAAATTACTTTCTTAGGGGATATCCCTACAAGTAGGAATATTGGGTCAGAGCATATAATCCTTTCTTGAAATATATTTTCAGCTATACCAAAGAATTTCTGAATATAAAAATTATTGTGGAAAACTATAATAAACCATGCTCTAACTACCAAAAGATGGTTGTGCTAATATGTTAGCCCTTTTAATTGATGCATATGTTTCTTTTCATGTGCAAATAAAAACTCAAGTATAAATGGTATTAAGACTAAGGAATTGCCATTTATTTATCGACATTGACTTATTTATTGTTCGGGTGCCCCTTTTACCCTAGCCTCCAGAATCTCCAGGATTGGAGCAGGAAGGGAGAAAACTGACTGTCCAGTCCTAAGGATAAGACCAAATTTGCACACGAAGAAAAAAGGAGCACAAATGGACCATGCTGGCTGTGTTTAAAGCAGTCTGCCTCAAGCCATTCCCCTTGCCCATTCCTCCATACTCAACATCTTTCCCCCAAGAGCCTCATTCAAAAGGGTCTGTGACTTTGCTTCCAAATGCATTCTGCCCAGCGGGATCGGCTCCTCCCCAGATACTGCTGACTTTACAGAAATCAATGTGGTGGTGGTTGCCCATTCCAAGAACAATCACTTTAAAGACTCCTTGAATATATAAAATCAATAGCAGAGCAAGTCATTGCAGTCTATGTAATTAAATCACTCCCAAGTGCCCTCATTTTTTTTCTCTAAGCAATTGTGATAAGAGCCTGAGCTGACAGAATCTCCTCAGGGTGCCTCATCTGAACTCCAGAAAGGCCAGGGCTTGATGCACTCATGTTGCTCCTGTGGTTGTCAAGGCTTCTGACCTCAGAAAACAAAGCCATAGTGCCAGATACATAAGGAGAGAGGCCAGGTGGGAACACAGGCACTGCTCCTCTGTGAGAGTGCCCAGCCATGCGTCTGGTGAAGCAAGTATTTGCATCAAAGTCAGTCACTGACCTATGGGGCAAGACATGCAGCATCTCTGCCAGTGATAATGACAGGGGGCAGACAAATGCCTAGGCAGACAGGGGTGGGTTCCTGGTGCAACCCCACCTTCAAGCCCAAAAACAGTCTGGAGCTGAAAGACCAGACTGCTGGTCCCACATGAAACCTGTGACCCAGAGTGAGAATGTCTGTTCTTGTTTGCCCACCCTTTCCCAATGGAATCTTTCTGAATAATGCCTTTTAACCAATTGAATGTTGCCTTTTCTAATACCACCTATGGCCTGCCCCTGCCCCATGAGCCCGTAAAAGCCCCAGATGCAGTCACATTGGGGAGACTTTAGTGCCTTCACATAGGGGGACCATCCTCACATCCCCTCTCCACTGAAAGCCGTTTTCATCACTCAGTAACACTCTCCACCTTGCTCCCTCTTCGATTGCCAGTGTATCTGCATTCTTTTTGGGTGTGGGACAAGAACTCAGGAACTGATGCACAAGGCAGACTTGGCTGTGGAAGGCTGAGAGGACAGCCCATCTATGCAGCAGTAGTATGGCCGAGGGAGGTCTGAGTGGAGCATCACCAGCCAGAGGTCCCCAGCTTGCAAAATGACTGAGAAAAAAATCCTGTGTGGCCAGCCAGACAATAGTTGCTGTACACTTAAGGGGTGTGGCTGGCAGCAGACTCACCTGGCAGCCAGGTGTTAGAATACACCCTTGAAGAGTCCTCCTATATGTGAGGTCAGACTTGGATGAACTTAAATATAATATCCTTGGTGTATGGAGACGTGAGAAGGAGTCCAGTTGCAATCAGGAAAGAAGGAAGAGCACAACCCTCACTGACAGAAATGCAGGAGATGATTACACAGTGTGGAACTGGATAGGATGTACCAAGGGAAGAGAATGGAGTTGGGATAATTAGTGAAATCTTTATGAAGAAGTAAACCTTATGAAATGTTCAGAAATAAAGTGGAGTCGGAGTTCCGCTTCTGAAATGGGAAACTAAGTATTGCAGACCAATTTTCCCACTGAGAACAACCAGAAAATAGTGACTAAGTATATAACATGTGGCTGTGTGTGCACATAGGTCTGTGTGTTTGTCCTAGACAATCTCCATATGTTTTAAAATTAAGAGACTCAATTCTACAGAAACTATGAATCAATAAAGAAGTTATAATGAAAACTTGAAAATATTGCGGCCAATTATTAAGGAAGATACACATTGAAATTTTAAGATGAAGCTAAAGGTGTGCTTAGAGAGACATTTATGGCCTGAAATACACATAAGTTTAAAAAACAGAAAAGCTAAAATTGTTATTTGTGAATTTGATCCTGTCATCATGATGCTAGCTGGTTATTTTGCCTGTTAGTTGATGCAGTTTCTTCATAGTGTCGATGGTCTTTACAATTTGGTATGTTTTTGCAGTGGCTGGTACCGGTTGTTCCTTTCCATGTTTAGTGCTTCCTTCAGGAGCTCTTATACGGCCGGCCTGGTGGTGACAGAATCTTTCAGCATTTACTCATCTGTAAAGGATTTTATTTCTCTTTTGCTTATGAAGCTTAGTTTGACTAAATATGAAATTCTGGGTTGAAAATGCTTTTGTTTAAGAATATTGAATGTTGGCCCCCACTCTCTTCTGGTTTGTAGGGTTTCTGCAGGGAGATCTGCTGTGAGTCTGATGGGCTTCCCTTTGTGGGTAACCAGACCTTTCTGGCTGCCCTTAACATTTTTTTCCTCATTTCAATCTTGGAGAATCTGACGATTATGTGTCTTGGGTTGCTTTTCTCAAGAAGTATCTTTATGGTGTTCTCTGTATTTCCTGAATTTGAAAGTTGGCCTGCTTTACTAGGTTGGGGAAGTTCTCCTAGATAATAACCTGAAGTGTGTTTTCCAACTTGGTTCCATTCTCCCCATCACTTTCAGGTACACTAATCAAATGTAGGTTTGGTCTTTTCACATAGTCCCATATTTCTTGGAGGCTTTGTTCATTTCTTTTCATTCTTTTTTCTCTAATCTTGTATTAATGCTCTATTTTATTAAGTTGATCTTCAATATCTGATATCCTTGACACAGGCTGGCCAAATGATGAAGGTTAACATCATCACTGATATCATATGATTAGCTTGTAACCCCTAATATAATGTAACTTTACCTCTGTATAATCTTTTAAACAAACCCATATTACCAGTCCAATAATGAGGAAAACATCAGGCAAATTCAGACTGGAAAACTTCTACAGGACACCTGGCCAGTAATCTTCAAGATTGTCAATGTTACAAAAACAAAGAAAGTGTAAAGAAAGACACAGATTCCAGACGAAGGAGACACAACAACTAAGTGCAGTGTGGTTTCTTGGATGTGCTCCTATAACAGAAAGAGGTCATGTACTGAGAAAAGTAATGAAATCCGAGTAAAGCCTGGTGTTTAGTTAATACTAATGCAAGAAAAAAAAAGCTATCATTTCTAGTTAAGAGCATCAGTGGGAGGGAAGCTGACGTTCATTAAGGCCAAACCTGTCACCTAAAGTTTTATCTCCTGGCCTTACCATTAAGAGGTTACCTAACATTAACTTGCCTTCTTACAGTGACAAGGAGGTCACTGCCTGTAAGTGGCTGGTCATTAGGAAGTTCTTTCTTTATGTTTTGTAAAATATCTTTGATCATGGGTTCTTGTTTTGCCCTCTGGGTGCTGATGGGCATCTAGAGCTAGGTGCTGAGAAGATAACACTAATTCCCTGCAATCTTCTAGGTAGCTATCTTCCCCAAGACTGTCATTGAATCGCTGTCACAGATATTTCCATAGCTGACAGCTTGGAAGCTTTGGGATCTTGGAATGCATGATGAGCCAGAGAAGTACAGGATGCAGCCTTTATTAGTACAGCTAGAATCACTCGAGGGACTTCATATGTCTAAGAACACATAAGTAATTTGGGCTGCTTTCTCTTCATTCTGAAAGCTTGTAACACCTCCTATTGCTGTCAGACAGAAAATATTAACTCATTTTTAATAGCAACCTAAACAAAACATAATGTGGAAAGAAAGTCAGATTTGAGAATTATTTATAATTTGATTTTATTTGTACATTTTACTCCTTAATTCCAATGTCTTTAAAAAAAATTTTAAAGAATTAACTGCAGTGTATATCTTAATAGAAAATGATTGATGATAAGACACTAAAATTAACACATGTCATCAGTAGTGGTCTCGAAATTAACAGATGCCTTGAAAAATGAATATGTAGTGTGTTAAAATAACTAAATATGAAGACTTCATTAAAATAAGTACTCTGTGGGGGGTATGCCTATTCTGTATGGACTTGAAATTCTCAGAAAAGCAACTGTAGATGTCCCTTAGAAGCAACCCAATCCAAACATCTGCTTTTTAGAAAACCATTGTTAGTGTTGTTAGTGTTGGTATTTTTGTTCATTCACATGGTTTTGCCTTTCCATACTATAAGTGATTTCAAACATTAAGTGTCAACTTCAAGTATTTGGAAAATACTTTCATGCAAAATGTATTCTATCTACCTCTGCCCATCTTTTCCCTCCCCTCTTTTTTTCCTCTCAATTTTAGTATTAAATGTGTTCTATCTCTCTTTGTATCGTTATTTTTAATTGACACATAATAATTGCACATATTTACAGAGTACAGTGTAATATTTTTTGCTACATGTGTACAATGTGTAATGAAGCCACTTCCTTTAATGGAGGGGAGAACTGAGATTCAGAAAATGAATGGCATTTGCCTAGGGTCACATAGTGAACTACTAATACATATAGTACTAGAGCACATTTCCTGCTTTTCCAAGTACAGGACCCATTTTAAGTGGCCTCTAGTTACAATGGAAGATATCAGTTTCTAATTATTTTCTATAAATAAGTGGCCATTTCCAGGAATGGCAAAAGACAACATTCCCTCTCATCCTAGTTTTTTTCTTGACCTTCTGGGATTGCACCTTTTCTTTCACAAATTTTTGCAGCATCTGACAAATCAAACAAACAAAACCAACAAATAAAATAAAAACTAAGAAACATAACTTTATCTGATAACTGTTTATAATTATTTTAATAGAATTGCATAATTCTTTATAATTATATAAATTGTATAATTGTTATTTTTCATTATTTAAGAAGTATTATACTATTAGCATTTAATGAGTGCTTTTTTAATTGTACTTTAGGTTCTGGGGCACATGTGCAGATCGTGCAGGATTGTTGCATAGGTACATACATGGCAATGTGATTTCTTGCCTCTATCCCCCCGTCACCTATATCTGGCATTTCTCCCCATGTTATCCCTCCCCACCCTCCCCATCCCACCACTGTGCCTCCCTAGCACTCACCAACAGACCCCAGTGTGTGATGCTCCCTTCCCTGTGTCCATGTGTTCTCGTTGTTCAACACCCACCCATGAATGAGAACATGCAATGGTTGATTTTCTGTTCTTGTGGCAGTTTGCTGAGAATGATGGTTTCCAGATTCATCCATTTCCCTACAAAGGACATGAATTCATTATTTTTTATGGCTGCATAGTATTCCATAGTGTATATGTGCCACATTTTCCTTGTCCAGTCTATCATCGATGTGCATTTGGGTTGGTTCTGGGTCTTTGCTATTGTAAACAGTGCCACAATGAACATATGTGTGCATGTGTCTTTATAATAGAATGATTTATAATCCTTTGGGTATACACCCAGCAATGGGATTGCTGGGTCAAATGGAATTTCTATTTCTAGGTCCTTGAGGAATCGCCACACTGTCTTCCACAATGGTTGAACTAATTTACACTCCCACCAACAGCATAGAAGTGTTCCTATTCCTCCATATCTTCAACATCTCTTGTCTCCAGATTTTTAATCATCGCCATTCTAACTGGCGTGAGATGGTATCTCAATGTGGTTTTGATTTGTATTTCTCTAATGACCAGTGACGATGAGCATTTTTTCATATATTTGTTGGCCTCATGTATGTCTTCGTTTGAAAAGTGTCGTTCATATCCTTTGCCCACTATTGGATGGGTTTGTTTGTTTATTTCTTGTAAATCTGTTTTAGTTCTTTGTAGATTCTGGATATTAGCCCTTTGTCAGATGGGTAGATTGAAAAAATGTTTTCCCATTCTGTTGGTGCCGGTTCACGCTAATGATTGTTTCTTTGGCTGTATAGAAGCTCTGGAGTTTAATTAGGTCCCATTTGTCCATTTTGGCTTTTGTCGTCAATGCTTTTGGTGTTTTAGTCATGAACATAAGATCTAACACCATAAAAACCCTGTAAGAAAATCTAGGCAAAACCATTCAGGACATAGGCATAGGCAATGACTTAATGAGTGCTTTCTATGTGCCATTTGGTACACAGCCCACCCAGGAAATCTATGAGGTAGATATTGTTTATCAATTTCCCGTGGACAGGTATATTGTATCCAGTATATGATAATCCTGGGTCTGAATTCCTGCTCACCCAAGTTACTTGCCATTATCAGCCTCAATTTCCTCATCTGTACAATGGAGGTGGCACCTACTCTGTGAAGCATGGAAAGTGGGTAGCACAGCTCCTGGTACAGAGTATCTAATTTATGGCTATTATTATTTATTTGCTTATCAGGAAATGGAAGCTCCAAAGAAAAAAAATTAGTTGTTTAAAGTCTTACAGATTTAGAATTTGAAGCTGAGATCAGTTTATGCAGTACACATCTGACATCAGTCTACACTGCACACACACAAACACACACACACAGAATAAACAAGAGACTTTTTTTCTCATATAAAATAAGCCTAGAGTTGACAGTCCAGACTATTATGGTGGCTCTGTGATGCCTTCGACCGCCCAGCCTCCTTCTCTTTTCTGCTCTGCCTCCTTGGTGCTGGGCTCCATCTTCAAGGTATCCTCATGGTCACAAGATGGTGTCTGTACCATCACCATGTTCCAAAAAGGCAAAAGGAAGAAGGAGTAATGAGGAAGAATAAAAGATGTCTCTAAAATGACTTCTAAATGCTTGGGTTCAAATATGCAGGCTGTCACTGTGCATTGTGCCAGGTACTAAGACATTCAGGACTATTTTTCCTGGTGTATAGTATTAGATCAAGTGGAAAGAAACAACTGGGAGTTAAGCAAACAGGTTTCTTATATCATACTGTCCCACCGTATTAAGCCATTCTTGCATTGCTATAAAGAAATAGCTGAGACTGGGTAACTTGTAAAGAAAAAGGGATTAATTGAATCACAATTCTGTAGGCTGTGCAGGAAGCATAACAGTGGCATCTGCTTCTGGGAGGCCTCAGGAAGCTTCCACTCATGGTGGCATATGAAGGGCACCAGGCGTCACTCATAATGGGAGCAGGAGGAAGAGAGAGAAGGGGGAGGTGCCACACACTTTTAAACAACCATAGGTCACTCACTATGAGAGGATAGTACCAGAAGGACGGCACTAAACAATTAATGAGAAATCTACCCCCACGCTGCAATTACCTTTCACCAGGCCCCACCTCCAACGTTGGGGATTACATTTCAGTGTGAGATTTGGTTGGGGGACAACTTCCAAGCTATATCACCCACTGAGTAAGACAGTCTTTCTCCTATAACTCAGTTTCCCTACCTGTGAATTGAGAAAATTGAGTAAGGTGGATCATTTAAAATTCTGTGCTGTGCACTTCTCTGTGGCAAATGTTCATGGCATCCTCAGAAGGGAGTGTTGTATTGATCAGGTGCCCACTTGGAGCACAGAGCAGAACATCACTGCCATCACACAGCTGGCTCTTGGCTGTCACCCTATGTTGCAGGTCCATGTCTTGCTCTGAGTCATGATGCCAGGGAGACCCTCTGTACTCTTCTCTGTACTAATTTCCTTGTCTGTGTGCCAACAAGCCTCCCACGCTTTATAGAGTTTGCAGCCAATGGTTTACAAGCTTGGAGCGCCCAGCCTACTGACATTTCTGAGCACTACCAACTTTTTCAATTCTTTTTTCTATTCCTCACAACAGCATGCCCCCCCCCCACAACCCCAGCTTTCTGATAGGATTGATCTCATGAACAACTCATCCTATGATGTGAACAGCTGAGTGTGACTCACAGGGAGCAGGGGAGGCAAAATGACATTTTAAAATTCCCTTCAAAGTGCTTGACATTGTACTGCTGCCTTTCCATGTCATCCTCATAATGAGATTTGTGGCAATATCCCCACTGGATGGATGAGGAAACTGAGGCACAGAGCAGGTAAGTAAGGTTATACAGCTAGCAGGGTGCCAGTCAGGATTCAAATGCAGCCCTATATGGCTCCCAAGTTCATAAAGTACTTGCAATTTAATTTCAGGAAATGTCTGCATTTTGAGCCTTCTCAGTGGTAGGCACAATGGTAGGCTTTCTAACTCTCTCTCTCTCAAAGTTGAAATATGAAGTATTTTGTGCGTAATGCCATCTCTTTGTGCTCCCAAGTCACCTTTTACCTTCTCTGTGCTCTATCCTCATATTTATTGCCAGTGGATTAGCCTCATTTATTTGGGAGAGTCGCATTCAGGTTTACAGCTCTTTTTACTTGCTGGTGTTGGCCAGGGATGCCCAGGACATCTCTGCCAGCTGGCATGGCAGCCCCCCTGTCACTCCTGAATTCTAAAGAGGACATTTGCTCTCACCACACAGGTATGGCTGCCTCGAGCTAGCTCCAGGAAAATGCTGCCAAGACTCCATGCTGTGCTGCCTGCTGCATATCTTACCTGAATTCATTGCTCCTTGAAGAGGATTTTTTTGCATCTCTTTGCAAAAAGTCAGGGTGAAAACCAGTTTGTTAACAGAGAGGTATGAAGAAATGTACCAAGATAATTTCAAAGAGACAGAAGGAATCAATAACACTGAAGAAAAATAGGATGAATGCGACACCTGGAAACACATTTTTCACCAACAGTATTGTCATTCTAGTCTAAAACATAACCAAATAAAAGATTCCTACCTGAGGCTGCCAAAAACACCTAATTACAGAGAAATATTAACTGATTTCAAGTCCCCTAAATGTGTTGGTAGAATGCTAAGTTTTAAAAGATGATTAAAAGACTTTCTGCTGGGAGAAATAGTCTATAGTCAAAACAATTGGAAAATATCTAGGTTACATGAAATTAACTGGCTTTGTCATTTCTGAAGATTTTTCATGTCTTTAATATGTTAATGAACATTATGAATTTTTTCTTTCTTTTTTATTGAGATGATGTCTCACTCTGTCTCCCAGGCTGGATTGCAATGGCTCAATCTCAGCTCACTGCAACTTCCACCTCCCAGGTTCAAGTGATTCTCCTGCCTCAGCCTCTCTAGTAGCTGGGATTACAGGTGCCCACCATTCTGCTCGGCTAATTTTTGTATTTTTAGTAGAGACGGTGTTTCACCATGTTGGTCAGACTGGTCTGGAACTCCTGACCTCAGGTAATCTGCCCACCTCAGCCTCCCAAAGTGCTGGGATTACAGGCATGAGCCACCGTGCCTGCCCCATTATGATTTTCTGACAGGAACTGTAGTATGCAGGATTTTCCAGAATTCACAAACTTCCTGACCTTCACAAAGTAGTTCCTACCTGTTCTCTATCACCAAACTGTTCATTTTCTCCTTGAACTGTACTTCAATGTAGAATGTTAGATTTATTTATTGGTTTACTGATGTGTGGATCTTCCCCAGTGAACACTGTGACCTCCAGGAGGCTGGGTCCAGGTCAGTCTCAGTCCCTAGAGTGTCCCCAGCATCTAGTGCTGAGTCTAACACCCAAAAGCTACTGCAGAAACATCTGTTTTATTGTTATGTTTTTTCTTTTTATGTTTATTCCTTGTAAAGCAATTGGCAAAGTGTCTGGAACAAAATAAGCACTCCATAGATATTAAACATACACACCATTACTATCCCCTTTTACAGATAAGGAGACCAAGGCTCAGAGAATTCAAGTAACTTGCTCAAGATCAGACAGGCAGTAAGAGATGATGACTGGATTTGAATCCAGACATTCTAGTCCTAGAGCCTCCACTATTGTATTAAATAAATGTATCAGGTGTCTGCTCAATCCCAAGAGGGAGGCAGAAATAAATACTTACAGTAAGTCCTGGCTCAGAGGGCAGCCGGGGTCTTCTGGATTAGGATGGATGGTCTGGTACATTCTCAGGGAGCTGAGAAAGCTCATGTTTACTGAGAGTTTACTGTGTGGCAGACACTCTTATGCATGTGTCAACCATTTAATCCTTAGGCTCTTCAGGAATCAGATAACACCATCTCCTCCTGTAGGAACCAAGCTGAGTCTCAGAGAAGCTAAGGTACCTATCCAGGGTCTCTGGGCCAGGAAGCAACCGAACAGAGATTGTCTGATTCCAGAGCACCTGGCCTGGGTGGAACCACTCAGAGCAGATGGCTGGGCTGGGGCCTGGAAGAGCACAGAGGCCCAGATGGAATTCTTGGAGCAAGGGCTGTCATTCTAGATTCCTTCCTTTTCTGTTGCCTGCCAGGCTCCTGTTCTAAAAAATTATGTGGCATCAACCCTTCAGCCCTGATGCTATCCAGATGCTGGTCAAGGGACAGAGAGGCCCCACTCCTTGCCCTGACCTTGTTGCCTAGCTCACCTAGCCTTCTGATCTGGTTAATCAAGTGGACTCTGGGGCCTGAGTGCACTCCCATTTTCACCACCTACTAGCTCTATGGCCATAAGCTATTTCACCCCTTTGAGCCTCACATATAATAATAAGGCCAACTTCACTAGGTTGTTGTAAGGATTCATCCAAATGATGCCTAAGAAGTACTTTGGCTCATTGCTTGGCACGTTTCAGATGTCTATGTAGTAGTTGTCATTCAAGAAGTAATGAGCCAGGCTGGTGGTACTGAGAGAACTTTGGGTGCTTTCTAGTCCTTACCCTTGGTGGCACACAAGGATATATGGGTAAACACAGCATGCAGCATATAGAAGATGCTCCATAAATGTTGAGTTGACTTGGCTTCTTCCTCAGAATCAGCAAAAACAAAAACTAGAAAGAGGTGGATGTGCTGTGGCATGCCCAGAGCAGCCGGGGGCAGTGGCACAATGGGACTGCCACCTGTCCCTCCCTCTCTGGGTAAATCTCAAGGGCTCCTTGCTGGGCCTGCAGGGAAGCTTTCAGAGCCTTTCTCAGGAAAGTTCCTTTGTCTCCAGGACATTCATGTTTACCTGGCTCTTTCAAGGGGATGCACAGGTTGAAGTCTTCTCAAGCAGATCAGCATTAGTTTTGCCGCCTTTGTGGACTGACTCCAATTATGCTATGCAGCAACCTTCTGCCAAATAATAAATTCAAGATCCCATTTTTTCATGCAAATGCCATACCTGGGGCCAGGGGGATCTTTTCTGTTTGTTATGAGAGGGATTAGTAAGTGGTCCATGGATCCAGCTCTTTCTGTGTGCCCGGCTGCCTGCTAGCCCCTCCCATGTCTCACCTCAGTGAGTCCTCCCTCTTTCTGTGAGGCAGATGACAGCATCTCCGATTTTCAGGTGAGGAAGATGAAGCCAGGAGAGATTAGGTAATTTGTGCAGTCATATTATTCCTAAGCAGTAGAGCTCTCTGGCACCAAATTTTGCCTCTTATCAATACACACCTCTACTTCCCACCACAAATTGTATTTCTCCCTTGAGGTGGAATGTCTGGCTGGACCTTAGGAGACCCAGGTTGCAGACCTGACACAGCCTCTAATTTGGGTAACCCTGACAAACTATTTAATTTCCTTCAGCCTGAGTTTCACTGTCAGGAAATTAATAGTGATAAGAACAGCAATCATCACTTATTGTGTCATTACTGGGTATATCATGGAGTACTTTACCTGTGGCATCCTATTGAGTCTTCACACCCATGCTTTGAGGCAGCCAATAATTTTCCTTGTTTTTCAGAAAGAGAAGGAGGCCCACAGTGAGAAAGTGATTGGTCAGTTTCACAGCCAATGAGGGGCTGGGCTGGGATCCAGCATGGAGTGGGATCCTAAGCACTGCACATCCAGCCTCCTGTCCCAGAGAGGGAGGGGGTTGCACTATAATCTCGGAGGCTCCTTATATATCAATCTCTGGGATTCTAAGAAGGTACTAAGACAGTGGTCAGGTGGCGGAGACTAAGGTCCACAGGACAGTTCAGTCACTCCAGTACCATCACTTGTATCACTCTGTCCTATCGATTCTCAGGCCCTGAGCTTTTGCTCCCTCTTGGTCTCTGCTTACCTTACCCTGTTCTTTCTGTACATTCTATGTGCTCCCTTCCTTCAAGCCCCAAATAGAGTCTGACTCCCCCTGACCACTTCAGAGACACTTGGGCCTGTCTCTGCTCTTTGCACTTACTTGACACACAGCTTGGATAACTTTGATTGCTCCTTGACTCTAAGCTTCTGGTCTTGGACATGACAGGTTTATAGTAAGCTATAGGATAATGACTTCACATGTGTATTTCATATATGCTCATGCAGCCTGTATGCTCCTACAGGTCCCCAGCACATACATGGGGTGGAAATGTACGTTATGTACATTATGATTTCAAAGCACTTTTAATGCATTATTTCTAAACTCTGTTTCTTTCATTTTTTTACATTAAAAAGATTATATTCAGGGGGTACATGTGCAGATTTGTTACATAAGCATATTGCATGATGCTATAAACTGTTTCTTTTGTAGTTTTTTACAATCTTCCATTCCCTCTTCTACTACCTTTGAGGCAATTGAGGTCGAGGGTGGTTCTGCAGCGTACAAATGCCATTAGCAGAAGCAGAATAACAAAACAGCGTCAACTAAGCTTCTCCATCTCAGGTTTTCAAACCCAGCACAAAGGTCCTCAGAAAGGCTTTAGTTGGGCACAGCTAATAAGAATGCTCCTCTCATTCTCTCTTTATTAGTAAGTCCTTTCATCCTCTTCCAAAGAAGCCACAAAGAGGCAGAGATGTGGAGAGGATCATCAAGGCCTGAATGAAGGAGCATGAAGTCTGCTGCTATGTTTGGTCTGCCCCCAAGAGAGAGCTAGGGACATTTGCTCATCTGGACAATTGTTGCTGAAAAATATCATGAGGCTTCAGGGCTGCCGTGAGGCCACCAAGGAGCCAAGTTATGCGCCTAGTACAGATTCACATCCATTTGCCTAATGTTAACCAGAAATGCCCACTTCTCACCCAGCCGCCTGCCCTGTGATGAGACATTGGTAGAGCATTGCAGACACTAAACAGATGGTGCAATCCAAGTACAGGGACCTTGTCAAGGGGTCTTTAGAAAAGGTGGGAATGATCAGAAGTGTCTGTCACCCACTGGAGGCCAAGGCTGTGCAGGGAGGGTACAGTGTAGGATTTCCCCCATACAAACCTTCTGATAAACCAATTATGGTGACACCAGGAATATTGAAGAGGATTCTCAATGTTAGTAGTTTATTAGGTCTGCAAATCCGGGACAGGCAGGGAGTCTCATAACATGAAGGAATCTAATGGGCTTAATAAATTCAATTCAATTCTACAACCCACATATTGAGTCCCCAGTGTGTGACAGACCTACACTAGGAATCAGGGACACAGAGCTGCAGGAGGGTGTTGTCAAGCTGAGGATCTACCAGTCTACCTCCAGGATTTAGCATTGAGGCATGGAAAGTGCAAACTTTACAAATGAGATAAGGGTATTCAAACCTGCCCCCAGACATTGCACATTAGACTGTGTGAAGTTTGCTTCAGAGGCATGGCTAAATCCCATAAATACCAGCAGTGGCTCTTTGAACACTGTAACATGTGTTCTCAAATGGAATAGAATGGTAACCTTTGCTTTTGTTTTTTATTTATTATTCAGTGCTTTCTGCTAGATGTCTTGCTAATCCATCATCCCTGCAATCCAAAGCTGTCATTACCAGGTATAATTTCGAGGAGACTTGACCAACCTGCTCAAGAGACGCCGACAACTTCTTGGTCAGTCTTGACCCACACACTAAAGTGGTGGCCAAATCTTTTTCCTGCCATTGTCACTTAGCCTGTGTCCCAATAGCCCATGCTCTCAGAAGCACTGCTCTTTCCTTGATAAATCCATCCTTCTGTTTTGTAGATGGAAAATTTCATGTTAATGGCTCCATAATGGCCAGAAATGAAGCTACTTACTCAAAAGTAAATCCATGACTAGTGGGGGCCCCTCCTCCATTCGTATTTGATTTCATTCCCCTTCTTAGTGTCAGGAAAGATATCCCACCACTCTGTTTTCACCTTCGTCCAAATATTCAACCTTTAATGATGAAAAGACTCTGAATATAACAGTATTTCCCTTTCTCGCAATGTCCTCCAGACACCTCACCCAAGCAAGAAGTTATAAAATGTTTCACATTGCTCCTCACAGTATACATTATCCTCCAGAATGAGGGTGGCACAGCGGGACCTTGCCCATTGTTCAGGTCACCAAGTCAACACCCTGAATCAAAACCTATCTCTGAAATGTCAGACCAGGAAGGACCTTACAGAGAAACTGAGAGCCACTTGCAGGTAGAATTACTATGTGATCATGTCTCTGCATACCCTCTTTAAGCCTTAGTGTTTATTTATTTAAAGGAAGAAAAGCGGCACACACTGGTGGGTAAACCCTGACTGAGTGTTGGCTATATGCCCCTAGGAAGGTAACCTGGCCTCTCTAAGCCTGCGTTTTCATCTGTAGAATGGAGATGATAATAATAACTGTTTTGTAGGGTTGTTACCAAGGTCCAGTGTGATCTTGTATATGGTGCTGGAAGCCTCATCTGGTGTCCAATAGGTCTTAGCCATTACATGTGGATGTACCAAGATTACTGACTCTCAGAGAGGGCTGTTCATTGCTATCACCTCTCCCCAACTCTCCAAAGGAAGACATCACTGCAAGCCCCAAATCTCTTTTTGGCTTCTGCAGAGAAAGGAGGAAAGCCTTTGCTGGAAAAATGCTCTGTGGAGGAGAATGAAGTCACTTTGTTGGCGGTGAAAAGACCATTTGAGAAACCCTGATCATGGGCTTAGTCTCCAGGCTGCTCCTTAGGGAGCTGAGCTGTGCCTGTTGCAGGTGGGCAGAGGAACCAGAATGTAGGCAGAGAGCTTCCCAGGATGTGGAAAATTTCCGGTCTGGTTCACCTTACCATCCTCATGACGCCCCTGGAGCACATGTTGGTTCTGTGTCTGGCTGAGAGGGGCAAGGGAGGCGACCCTGATCTCTGAATGAAGAAGGCACTTTTTTTTTCTTTTTGAAAGAATCTTCAAGGATGATTTCAGGGTCTCTAAGACAGGCGAGTTTTCTTCTATTTTTGAGTGATGGACACTATCTTCCTGGTGGTGTTGTTTTTGGCTGTGGCCTCCTTAGTCTATTTGCCTTGCTGACTAAAATTTTAGAAGAGGAAATATTTGGATAAATTTTCTCTCCTTTAAAGATGGCAGAAAGGATTTAGATGACAGCATTTTTTACTAACATTATCGAAAGGTGAATGAAATAATTACTCTTATAGTAATGATAATGAAACCACATACTGTTCCTGAAGGTTGATGCTGGCCCATAGGTCCAATCTATGTGTATTGCAGTAATGAGCAGAGTGTATCTGCCTGCCATGTTTAGCAGACATGAGGTAAGAAGTAGTTGCAAACAAGACCAGAAGGAAAGCAGAAAGTGAAAATAAAATTTGGTGAATGCCAGTTACGTGCTGACAATAGGCCAGAGGTTTTCATGTTAATACTCACCTCCAACAATCCCATAAAATAGATGTCATTATTATTCCCCACTACATGAATGAAGAGAATGAAGCATTCCTAAAATTGTGTAGTTTGCAGTAGAATCTGAACTTTTCTCACCTGACAGTCCATGGTTTTGACCACTAGTCTGTCTCTAAACCCCAAGAGAATTTGGTGGAAGAAATTTTACATTTCCAATTAAACACTAGGATCTGAGAATGCAAGGCCTTACTATGTTGATTTTTCCCAGCTTTTCCCAACTGTTTCCCATTTTTTTCCCAATTGTTTCCCAACTTTAACATTTCGGAAGTTGTTTATATGTATTATGTTCTGTTG
Source organism: Sapajus apella (assembly GCF_009761245.1). Lineage (NCBI taxonomy): Eukaryota > Metazoa > Chordata > Mammalia > Primates > Cebidae > Sapajus > Sapajus apella. The sequence continues at coordinate 6,443,525 of NW_022437011.1, read as the reverse complement.
ATGTAGGGGAAAAAAATGAACTGAAAAAACGTGGTGATAAAACTATGCAGTTTATTAACATTTATAGCTCATTTGTCTGCCCAGTTGCATAGAAACTGGGCAAAAAGGCCAGGCATGGTGGCTTACGCCTGCAATTCCAGCACTTTGGGTTGCCAAGGCAGGCAGATCACTTGAGGTCAAGAGGTCTAGACCAGCCTGACCAACATGGTAAAACCCCATCTCTACTAAAAATACAAAAATTAGCTGGGTGTGGTGGTGCACACCTATAATTCCAGGTACTTGGGAGGCTGAGGCAGAGTCATTTGAACCTGGGAGGTGGAGTTTGCAGTGGGCAGAGATGTGCCACTGCACTCCAGCCTGGGTGACAGAGTGAGATGAAAGAAGGAAGGAAGGAAGGAAGGAAGAGAGGGAGGGAGGGAGGGAGGGAGGGAGGGAGGGAGGAGAGAGAGAGAGACGAAAGAAAGAAAGAAAGAAAGAAAGAAAGAAAGAAAGAAAGAAAGAAAGAAAGAAAGAAAGAAAGAAAGAAAGAAAGAAAGAAGAAAGAAAGAAAGAAAAGAGGGAAGGAAGAAAGGAAGGAGGGGGGAGGGAGGGAAGGAAGGAAAGACAGAGAGAAAGAAAAAGAAAGAAGGAAAGAAAGAAGAAAGAAAAGAAAAGAAAGAAGAAAAGAAAGAAAGGAAAGAAAGAAAGAAAGAAAGAAAGAAGAAAGAAAGAAAGAAAGAAAGAAAGA
>NW_022437011.1:6339998-6442698 GCF_009761245.1 Sapajus apella | reverse complement strand
AAAGAAAGAAAGAAAGAAAGAAAGAGAAAGAAAGAAAGAAAGAAAGAAAGAAAGAAAGAAAGAAAGAAAGAAAGAAAGAAAGAAAGAAAGAAAGAAAGAAGAAAGAAAGGAAAAGAAACTGAGCAAAGGAAGAAATGTGTGGTGAAGACTTCAAAGCTTGGAAGATATGAGTCCCAATCCCTACTAGCTTACTAATCAACTGTCACCTTAGAACAAATTACTTAATTCTTCTGCTCCTCAATTTACCTGTTAATTGAGAAAAATGGTAACTTCCTCCTTTGAGGAGGAACACTTTTGTTCTTATGAGAAACAAATCCTTTAAAGAATGTGAAACACTTAGGATCAAGTAGATATAGCACAGAACAGACTCTAAGAATGAAACTGTGTTCAACATTTTGATCATTATTCAGAAATACTTATTTTGTCTTGTGAACTGAGTTTCCACAGAATGTTAGCTTTATTTTTAAGCAGATCAGCTGTTCAAAGACAGCTGCAGTAACCCTGACCAGTCAACTGGCAAACAGTAACAAGTAGGAGCATTTCCACTAAAGGAAAAATTTCTCAGAAGTGTCCTACTGGGAGATAATAACAACTACTACCTTCATTTGCAAAAGTCAATACCTTTCCTCCATGGATGGGAACATTTAGTATTTTCACATACTTATATAAACACAGGTATTTCAAATTTTCCATTCCTTTATATTCATTGGGTTTTCAAAAGAAAAATAATCTATGTGAGATGTTACAAAACAAGACTTTGGAAAGAGATCTGTAGCTACATGGAAGAATTCCTTACCAGTCCTCTTTTGGTCCAAAAGTCATGATGAGCCCTGTGACTCTGACTCTCAATAAAGTATTGCCAGACTGGTTTCCAATCGTATGCCCTTATTCGTCCTAACCTGTAAGCTCCTGTTCAGAGTTGCTTAATTAACTTGGGCCCAAGTTATTGTGTTTTCTTTTTAGTTGCCAGTTCAACTTGACAGAATGTTCAAAGTAAAATTTCAGAAAGTAGACAAGGGAAACTGCTGTTTTCCCCAGTGTTCAGGGTTTTTATTTACCTTTTTATCCTTTGTGGGGGAAAACTCAAGAACTTCTCCTTCCTCAATCTCTATAACCAACTCCCAATCCCACTGTGAAGGGACATTTCATTTTGCCAACTAATTAATAATACTTCTTTTGAAGGAGAACAATCCCCAAAAGTCTCTGCCCAAAGCCCTTTCATCACTTGTTCTTAATGAAATAAAGCAAGTCAATAACTAGAAGGCAGAAATGTTAGCATTTAAGACCTTAACTGAGGTTCTTTCACGGGAGAATAGGCATCTAATGAGTTTTCATGTTTTCCTTCCCTAGGCTTCTAACACTTTATGTATTTGCTGTTTGTCTGGGGAGGAAGTGTTTGGGAGGCTAGGGAGTGGGAGTTAGCCAAAAGGAAATATGTCTGGTTGGCTTAATTATTTCTCTTTGTGTAGAATAATATCCTTTAGAATGAAGAACTACAGTGCATTGCCCTGTTTAAATCACTTTATGTTAGCTTACTACTCAGTGGGAAAGGAAGAGGAGAGAGCAGTAGTTTACCTAACTCTGCCTAGAACAGCATCATAGGTGTGTGGTTAATGAGAGTGTGGTTAATGAGAGATTGTGCCACTGCACTTCAGCCTGGGTGACAGAGCAAGGCTCCATAAAAAAAAAAAAGAAAGAAAGAAAGAAAGAGAGAGAAAGAAGGAAAGAAAAGGAAACTAACTGAGCAAAGGAAGAAACGTGGTGAAAACTTCAAAACTTGGAGGATATGAGTTCCAATCCCTACTAGCTTACTAATCAACTGTCACCTTAGTGCAAATTACTTAATTTTTCTGCTTTTCAATTTGCCTATCTGTTAATTGAGGAAAATGGTAACTTCCTTCTTTGAGGAAGACCAATTTATTAAATGTATTTTTAGTTTCTTGGCAAAGAAAATCAACCCTTGAATAAAAGTCATAATTGTTTTCATACTCCTAATATGAACCTTTATGTGTATCTTTATTATGTGGTGGCTCAGGGCATGCAAAGGTTCTATTTCTTTTGGGAGATTAACTCTGCATTCATGCTTTGAAATCTTAAAACATATCATGTTCTGGGTCTAACATTCATTGATGACTTCATAACTATTCTCAGCTGTAGATGAGAGTAACCTGTGGAAATGTAGAAATATACACGTTTAGCTTGTCCACCTCCATCCTGAATATCCACACTGAGTTTCTGAGTCAGAGGGTCTGGAGGGTTCAGTTGTCTATAGTATAAGAAGTGCCCAGGTTATTCTGATGATTCTTCATGTTTGAGAACTAAGAACCTGGAAGAATGGTTCTTACATCACACATTAGTGTGCATCAGAATCTTCTGGGCTCACATAGCGGAGCCCCATACCCAGCAGTTCTGATTCAGTAGGTCTGGGACAGAGTTTGAGAGTTCGCTTTTCTACAAAGTTCCCAGATTATGTTCCCAGAGGATACTGCTGATCCTGAAACCACACTTTAATCTAAAATAGAGGTCAGCAAACTATGGTCTATGAACCAAATCCAGCTTGCTTCCTATTTTTGTAAATAAAATGTTATTAGATCACAGCCACATTCGTTCATTTACATATTCTTCATGGCTGCCATTGCACTATTATGGCAGAGGTGAGTAATTGCAAAAGAGACTGTATAACCCATAAAGCCTAAAAATATTTACTATTTACAGAAAAGATTTGCCAGCCACTGGAGTAGGAGATGATAGTCTAATCTTGGGCTTTTAACTAGGGATAGTGTTGTCAGATAAAATATAGAGCACACAGTTAAGTTTAAATATCAGCTAAACAAAGGATATTTTTAAAATTAAAAGTGTGTCCCAAATATTGCATGGAACATATGTGTACTAAATAAATTATTCAATAAATCTCATCTCATTGGCCTAAAATGAGTCACTGGCCGTAACCAGATGTAGAGTAGCATTCAGTGGGGATGTTTCCAGGCGAGGTTGTAATGTGACTCCATAGAATTTTGTGAAGAAAGTCGAGAATGGTATTGAGGGAGAAGTATAAGCTTCATCCACACACCCTTGGGAACAGTACCAACTCTGGAGGCAGGTATTCAACTCTCCTGCAAGACAAGATTGGACGGAGTCTTCAAGCAGCTGTTTCCTAGACAGCAGAGTGAGACAGGGAATAGCAGGTGCCCCAAGAGGTTCTGGTTATCACAGGTAAGATTAATCCTTCTGCTCTCGACATGTGCTGCTTTTTCCTCAGAAAGATATCAGTAGGTGATCACCAGAGATTTGACTTGTTCCTGCTTCTGATATTCCTAGGCCATCCCAGCATGGAGTCACTAGAGCTGGGTGATCTATTGCAGCTACTGGGCATGAGGCTTGCCCATGTAGTATTTTGAGTTGCTGTTTAGAGGTTCTATCTGACACATAAAATTTGCCTTTCTGCTGAAAGAACTCTTGCCATACTAACCTTTTCTCCCTCATACATATTCAACATTTCAATAAATAAATAGCCACTGCTTTTAGTATTATTTCATGATATACTGACAGTTATGATATCTGAGAAAGATATTAAAACTGTGCTATATGCAAATGTTGACCTAAGGGATCATATGGTTTAATGATCATATGGTTAAGGGATCATATGGCATCTGCTTTGGAGTGACACAAAATCTAGATTTGAATTTGCAAATTGGAATTCTGGCTAAATTACTGTTATACTGCACTGTTTGGCTTCTTATTTACATATGACCTTAGGCAAAGGCAAGTTACTTAACCTTCTTGAGACAACTTATTCCATTGAACAGTGAGGGCAACAATAGACCCTATCACATAAGGTTGTGGTGAGGATCAGGGAGATGAAGCACTTAAAGTGTTTGACACACAGCCTGCTCCTGGTGAGTGCTCAATGCATGGGAGTCTGTTATTATTTGTTAACATTAGCTATTACGAATATAAGCCATCAACTACATGGCCAACCACCTACTCGATCTCAAACACATTTTATTTTTCTACCTCCAGAACTGCAACATTTGGGAAAACTTATAAAAGTTCAACCCTTCATATATGGATAACTGATTTTCAACAAACATGCAAAGGCAGCATAATGGAGAAAAATGATCTAACAATAAATGGTGCTAGAACAATTGAACATACACACGAAAAAAAAAAAAAAGACTCAAACACTTAACAATATCTTACACCAATAAAAATAATTCACTCCAAATGGATCATAGACCTGATCACAAAGCCTAAAACAATAAAACTTCCAGAATTACATATAGGGTAAAACTTTGTAACCATGAGGTAGGTAAAGTTTGTTTTTATTTTTATTTTTATTTTTTAAATAGGGCACCAAAAGTGGAATAACAACAAAATGATAAATTCATTTTTATCAAAAATGTAAAACTTCAACTCCTGGGCAGACCCTGATAAGGAAATGAATAAAATCGTCAAAGACAGGAGGGAAATATCTGCAAATGATGTATCTGATAAATGACTTATATCCAGGTTATAGAAAGAACTCAAAACTAAATAAGAAAACAGCAACCCAACTTTTAAAATGGACAATCTATTTCAACAGCCATTTCACCAAAGAAGATATTTGGATAAAAAATATGTGCATGAAAATATATCCAACATCCTCAGTCATTAAAGAGATGCAAATTCTCACTAAAATGAAATATCACTACGTATCTATTAGAATGGCTTAAATTTTTAATAAGTTGGTCATATCAATACCATGCATTAGTGATTATTTTCTTCATTGCTTATAGGGATAACAATGATACAACCTCTTTGGAAAAGAGTCTGGCCGTTCCTTACAAAGTTAATCATACATGTACCATATGATGCAGCCATTTCACTCCTATTTACCGCAAGATAAATATAAGATAAATAGATATGTTCATACAAAGACTTGTACTTGAATGTTCACAGCAGCTCTATTGTTAATTGCCAAAAACTGAAAACAGTTCAACTGTCCATTATCCAGTAAATAAATTGTGGTATGTAGCAGAACACGACCCAGCAATAAGAAGGAATTAACTGTTGATTTATGCAACAACCTGGGTGAAAATAAAAATAGTCATGCCAAAAGAAAGAAGTCTGACAAAAGAGGGTATATACTGTGTGAGTTTATTTATGTGAAATTCTGGAAAATGCAAACTATTCTATAGTGACAGAAAGCTGATTGGTGATTCCCTGGGTATTGGGAATAGGGAAGGATGAAAGGAAGAATTTCCAAAAGGCACAAGGAAACTTTTTGGGGTGACAGTTGTGTTTATTACCTTGTTCATGGTGTTGATTTAACAGGTGTAAACGTATGACAAAACATAAAATATTTATTTTAAACATGCGCAGTTTATTGAATGTTTTTGCCTGTACCTCCACTATCCCCACTCGCTGAACTGAGAATTAAGGCTAGAGCTGATGCTGACTCACAACCACACTTATCAGGACTCTTTGTTGCTGTGAGTCTAATCTCTCCTATTGGATTATAAGGTCCTGGAAGGCAAATCCTGTACTTAGATGCCCCTGAGGTTGAGCCTGCTCTAAGAACAGTGCCCTGCTGTGGCTTCCTGCGCCCTGGTCTGCCCACCTTACTAGCAACTCCAATCTCTAAGTATGCCCTGAGTTGAGACTGCATACAGAAGCAACCCTGGCTACTAGCCCCACCTTGGCACCTGGCCCCTAGCCCTGCCAGAAATGCCTGTGTGCTGCCCAGGATCCCTGATTCTCAATCCTAGCCTGAGCCAACCTCAGGCCATGTCACTGAAGGACTCACATGCCTTTTGCCAGTGCGTGTGTCTCCCTGGGAAAGGCTTTTCCATCGTGTGCCAGAGTGGCTTTAGGAGCAACCCTAATTTAATTTGTCTGGGAGCAAGGCCTGAAGGTTAGAAATTGAAGCTGTGTCATTGAATCAACATCATTCCACTTGGCTATCTGCCCTTATGGGCTGGCATGATCTGATCTGATGAGAGCAGAAAGATGCTTCCATCCCATCCCTGCCTGCAAGGGAGCAGCCTGCAGTCCAGGCAGACATGTAGACCCTCTCTTTCCAGCAGCATCTGAGTCTGGGAATTCTGAGACAAAAAGACATCACTAGATGGGAGCTATCTTATGAAATGCTGATAATTCGCCCCCTACCTCAAAATGGATCTCAGTGTACAGTTTCATCACAATTCTTAAATACTAAATAAGTCAGTATAAAATGAAATGGTACATGCAAAGTAAGTTCTCACAAATGTGATATGTTCTGTGTCTTAGATGGAGTTATAAGTCGGCACTAATGTTTAATTCACACAAAAATGCCCAATCCTAACAGCCCCCACTATCCTGTTCCACAGCTTGATCATGCATACATTGCCAGAAGCTCTCTGAATTTCGCCTAATTCATATAATGAACTTCATCATGTGAGGAAGACCCAGGTGGGCTTGATGACACTGTCCTTCACTGATGGGCTGGCTCAGGAAGCCCTAGCATTGCAGGTCAGCATATACTTGTTCTTCTCAGTGATCAAGGCCCCTTAAAAAAATGAAGCAGAGACCATAGGACCTACTAAAAGCTGAGCCATGCTGAGATTCTGTTTTTCCTCCCTTCCTCTTCCCTCTGTGGGTTGCTAAGCCTGCTCCACTACAGTGCCCCAGGGCTTACTGGAGCAGACCCCAGAACTCTAAATGTGGGTCACTGCAGACTTCTGCCTCCTCCTAAGGCAACATTCATTGAGCAGAAACGATAAAAATATCCCCTATGTGCTCTGTACTGTGGTAGATACTTTGAGTATGTTGCCTTTTAAAACCTCACAACAACCCTGTGAGTTAGCAGTTATGATTCCCATTTCACAGCCAAGCAAGTTGAGGATTAAAGAGACTACTGATGTTCCTCAAATGTTAATGTGCATCTGAATCACTTGGAAGTCTTACTAAATGCAGGTCCTGGTCTGATCCTAGATTCTGCCTTTCTAACCTGTTTCCAGGTGAGTAGCAAGAAGCGGCATGATTTCTGATTTCATCAGCCATAAAGGGCAGAGCTGGGGTTGAATCTGCTTAGTTGAACTTCAAGGCCTGAGCTCATGCACTTGCCAGGTATCCTGTGAGGTGAGCGTTGGGGGTGGAGGGCAACTGTGTGTGATGAATCAAGACGTGATGCTGCCTTAGAGGATACTCGGACTGGCTAGGGAGGCAGACACTTTTACCAAGTAATGAAATGTGCTAAGTGCTGCATAAATCGTGTGACAAATTCCTGTGGGTGCCAAGAGATGAGGAAGGGGAAAGGAATTCATCCAGCTTGGGAGGGAGGTATTCAAGGGAGACCTCAGAGAGCTTAACCTTCAAGGAAGGGTAGGATTCAGCCCTCAGGGAAGAAGAGAGTTGGCTCCACAGGACATTTCAGTCTGAAAGGGCACCCAGGGCAAAGGCCCAAAGCTGAGACAGTGAGTGATGCGTTCTGGTTCAGTGAGAAGTGTAGTGGGACCCAAGTGTGTCCTCGGCTCCCACCTGCACAGTGCTCTGCTTTTGTTAACAATTTCTGCTGTCCTCCATCCCTGGGTCCTCACACCGCATGCCCTGAGTAAGTAGGTCAGGAGGGAGGGGTTGGAGAGCCAGGCACTGCAGGGCTAGGGATTTGGTTGTCTTCTTTCTGCCTGGCTCTGGCACCTGCTCTAGCCAATCCCTCCTCCTCCTCCCTGGCCAACTCAGACCCGGTGAGACAGAGCAAAAGAAGGTGGGCTGAGGAGGCCCTGAGCTACCCTCTGCCCTGGCTGCTCCCCAGGAAACGTGTCAGGGGCTCTGAGAAACAGAAGGAGGAAACCCATTGTGTAGGGAGTGTCAATCTCTGCTGCACACCAGTTACCTGGGAGACTTTAGAATCTACAGAGGAGGACCAGCCCCACCCCAGAGCTTCCTCAGGGAATTGAAATATGCAGCCAGGGTTGAATCCCAGATAAGTATGAACTCAGAAAAGCTTGGGGCAGAGGGCCCACTAGGTTCCTGAGGAGGAACAAATATTTCAGTCATTGCTACAGCTGAGAAACAAGCAAACTATGATACTTTTCTAATATGAAGAACTGAATTGAAAGGGGCTAAGAGGAGACCACCTAAACCATAGGCAGTTTGTCTAAGATTAAAGTGTGTTTTTAAATAATATTTATGGGTTGCATCTGATTACATCACAAATATATAGCTACTGAAGAATATTTGAAAGTTTTTTTAAAAAGTTTAAAGAAGAAAATTAAAGTCTGACCACCCAGAAATATTCACTGTTATGATAGGTTTTTTCTAGTCTTTTTTTCTGGGCATGTTTCTAATATAAACCTACACACTCATCTGTCAATAGGTGATCACGTTGCCCATACAACTCACTCCCTGATAGTGTATTTCATGTTTATTTTATTGTCAATTGTTCCCTTCACATCCCCAAAGAAACTCCTTCAGGCAAGAAGTTTGTGTATTTTGATCCCCTCTATAGTCTCAGAGTTTACAGTGGCTAGCACACAGTAGGCTCTCCATAATTATATGGTGAGTGTTCAGCATATTCATTATTTAAAGTCAGGGACATTGAGGTCAGACTTAGATCCAATACCAGTTCTGCCATTTACTTGGACAAGCTACCAAATCCTGCTAACCCTGTTTTCTTCAACTATAAAATGGGAAGATAACCAGCCTGAAGTAGCAATGCTTAGTATGCAGCCTGGTATGTAGTAAATCCTCAGTAAAATGTTAGCTGTGACATTATATATTCTGTATTAGGCAAGCCCTCTTGGAAATTTGAGAAGTGACAGGCCACAAAGTCTACTGGTGGAGAGGGAAGATGTTGACCTCATCTACAAAGTTTTGTTTTAGAAGAGTGTATTAGTCAGGGTTCTCCAGAAAACAAACACAACAGGAGATCACACACACACACACACACACACACACACACGCACACACACACGGGATTTAGTATGGGAATTGATTATAAAGGTTGACTTTCAGTGTGAAACGAAAGGTTTGAGAAATGGAAGACAATGCTCTGGTGTCAATTGGAATCTGAATTCTTGCCCGGAACCAGGAGCACCAAAGTCCAAGCACAGGAGAAGAAGGAAGTCCCAGTTCAAACAGGAAACAAATTTAACCTTCTTTTTGTTTTTAGGAAGCTTTTGTTTTATTCAGGCTCATAACCAATTGGATGATGTCTACCCATATTGGTGAGGGCCATCTGCTTTATGTAAACTACAGATTCAAATGCTAATCTTTCCTAGAAACAACCTGAGAGACAGACACACCCAGAAATAGTGTTTTATTAGGTATCTGGACATTCCTTACCCTAGTCAAGTTGACACATAAAATTAACCACCACAAAGACAAAAAAAAAAAAAAAAGCCAACAAACTAAGACTATCCTACATCCTGAAATATCCTTGATATGATTTTGCTGTGTCCCTACCCAAATCTCATCTTGAATTATACTTCCCATAATCTCTATGTGTCATGGGAAGGACCAGATGAAGATAATTGAATTATGGGGGTGATTTCACCCATCTCGTTCTCATGCTAGTGAGTTAGTTCTCACGAGATCTGATGGTTTTATCAGGGGCTTTCCTCTTCGCTGGGCAGTCATTCTCTCTCCTGTCACCATGTGAAGAGGGATGTGTTTCCTTCCCCTTCTACCATGATTGTAAGTTTCCTGAGGCCTCCCCAACCATGCTGTATTGTGAGTCAATTAAACCTCTTTCCTCTATAAATTACCCAGGCTCAGGTATGTTCTTATTAGCAGCGTGAGAACTAAACTAATACAATCCTACAGTGCTTTCTTCAAAACATATGAAAAACACCTTGGTATAATGCTCAGTAAATGTTGAATGTTATTCAGCAATCATTTTCTTCCTTCTCCAGAATCCTCATTGAAGGGGCAGAAGTGTGTCCTCGATTTGGCAATGCCTTCTTCTCTGATACAGAAGGAACCCCTCTGCAGATCTCTATTCTGTAAGACAGAACGTTGCCAGGTGAAAGTATGGCAAGCCTCCTGCAGAACTCCCTGTCTCTGCAAGGAAAACTTTGTAGCTGGCTCTAGGGGATGCTATCTCAGATCATGTGTCACCTGTTAGTCATCACCATTTGCCTTGATTACATTATAATATGAGGCCCATAAGAGAAGATTAAAAGAAAAAAATTATCTAATATCTAAGACAGAATCTTCCATGATGTAAACTAAACACTCGATAAATATTTGTTAAATAAAAAAAATTGTATCTTTTTTATTGAATAAAATACTTGTTAAACAAAATCATGCAGGCTGCTTTTATGTGACTGGGTTTCTTTTTCCCAAATGCTATTTTATTTCCATTAAACACAAATTATTGTCCTTATATGAGTATTAACTACTCTATTTTGCCCTGAACATGACATGTGCTCTCACACGTGTGTGTCTTTATTTTTTAAAAGTGCTCAAAACCCTTACCCTGGAAAGCAGAAAAGACTGCATTTTTCTCTTGGTTAATTTGGAGTGGTTCTCTTCTCTAGCTTACCTGGGAAACATTTTTATATAACTCTTATATTTGGCATGGCTGTCCTTTAATAATGATAACTGATGTATTATCACCGCCAGTGCTTACCACTTAATGTCACCTGCTTTTGTGGAGCCAGAACACCACAGTGGTAAAGGTGATGGACTTATGAGTCAGACAGACATGGATATACATCTTAGTACTGCCTACTCATTTTCTATCACTTTGGGCAATCATTTAACTTCTAGAAACCTTAGAAGGCAAGGGCATGAGTGTTGAACTTGTAGGGTCATTGAAAATATCAAGCGAGATAAATGCACAGCAGGAGTTTAGATAAGGTCTGACATGCAATAACTATGGTTATTGCAAACATGAAATAACCATGGTAATTATTCTTACTGGTTGAAGTGACTACAATCAGGGTCCATTCTTAAAGAAAGAAAAAATTTCTCAAATGGTCTCTGAAAGCTTGAAATTTTTTTTATTTCTTCTTTATTGTCAGCTAATCAGTAGGAATGCTAGGCTCAGAATAAAGTGATCAGGAAACAAGGGCTTAACCCCAAATGGAAAACACTCTCTTATTTGGGCGCCACCCCCTCAAGACAGCAGTGAGAGCCCCTTCCATGTTTTTCTTACATCTACTTTAGGTAAGGCTTCTGGAAAAAGAGGAAAATAAAGCCCTGAATAATATTGCAGGCAATGTGAAAATAGTTTCCTGGGATGAAACCAGTAAAAAAAAAAAAAGCTGTTTTTTCATTATGGGCTTTCATCATAGGAACTTTTTACAGGTTCAATGTAGAATAAATTTAGACCCTAACATTCAAGAGCTAAGTACCTACACAGTTCCTAAATTGAATAAAAATCTAGCATCAGGGCACCTCCAATGAATGTGGTCTTTGTGTAAGCTGCGGTTTATCATATGCTTGCTCATTTCTTCTAGGATAAAATTGCCTTCAGGTTGAGTCTTGAAGCATTTTTCCTCCCATTTATTAATGTTTCAAAAGCAAAGCTTAGGGCAAGAAAGAGATGCAGACAGCAAGGGTGTTTGCTTGAAGGCAGATGCTGATAGGGCTGCGGACATTTATTATCAGGTAGGACCTGGCAAACATGACTTGTCTCTCAGGAATGGACATGTGTTTACTAAGTGCCCAGAGACGGACGAACACCAGTTTATAACTCAGGGTTTATAAGGTATAAACACCAATTTATAACTTGCCACTGAAAATTCAAACCCCTAAGGGGACCACACCTATTCCTCTTTTGACCTGCACCCTTCCCTCTGTGTGCACTCACTGTGTGAAGGGCCAGTGATAATCATCAAGTGGCTCACACCTGTAATCCCAGCACTTTGGGAGGCAGAGGTGAGTGGATCACCTGAGGTCAGGATTCAAGACCAGCTTAGCCTGGACAGCATGGTGAAACCCTATCTCTACTAAAAATACAAAAATTAGCCTGGGTGGCACATGCCTGTAGCTCCAGCTATTGGAGAGGCTTATGCAGGAGAACTGCTTTAATCCAGGAGGCTGAGGTTGCCGTGAGCGAAGATCCTGCCATTGCACTCCAGCCTGGGTGACAGAGAAAGACTCTGTCTCAGAACAACAACAACAACAAAACCAACAAGTGGTCATCTAAACAGGAGATCAGGACAACTTATTCATTCAATAACTATTAATGGAATGGCTGCTATGAGTCTGGTTCTATATAAGGCACTGTGAATGATGAACAAATCATAATCACTCTTGCCGTGAAGTAACTCACAATCTATTGAAGGAGGTAAACAGGCTACAAGTGAGTATGAAATGATATGGAACTCATAATGTGATGTGGAAAGTGTACGATGTGTGGGAGTCCAGAACAGAGGCATCGCTGCCAGCATAGGGAGCAGGGCATAGGGGACGGGTGTTGGGGAAAACTTGGAGGCAGTCATCCTGGAGCTGAGACCTGAAGGATGGCTGAAAGTTAGAGGAAGACAGGAAAGAGCTGGATGTGGTGGCAGTGGGCAGTGGGGGACTAGAAAACAGGAAAGAATGTCCTATGGTTCCTAATTCTGTTGGCTCATAAGCCATATGCCTTTTTGTCTGCAGAGATGTTTGAAGTTGGATGCTATTTCCATGACACAGACACAGTTTTCTTGAGGCCAGACCAGGCATCCTTGGGCTCCTTTTTCGCCGGAGTTTGCTAAGATTGGTAATGTCAGTGTCTCCCTTGCTAAGTACCTAATTGTGTAGTAGGCTTTTGTTGATAAATCAATCTTGTGGGGAACCTAGAATATATTCTGGCTTTGTACTTATCTACCCTGAACCGTTATGTTTTTGGTGTTTTGCTCATTTTTCAGAGGGTAGTCAGACACTTGTTACAGCTAAATTTTTGTTGAAAAGGCGTATAACCCCTTGATGTGACACTTGCGTGTTTTCTATATGGCTTCTATTTTAGTCGATACCACACCTTCCCTGGGAAATGATTCATTCTTCATTTGCTCACCGGTGAATTTATCACATAGCTATCTTGTACTGCATGGTAGGCATAAAATGGTGAGCAAAAGGCAGGCACAGTCTTGGCCCTAATGCAATTCACAGTCTAGTGAAGAAGACAGATTAATAATCATATAATCAAGGACTTAAATGTAAAATTAAAACTGTGCTAATGCTATATATACAGAAAGAACAGTAGAATAATGATAGCTTGCACACGGGAGAGAAGATACTAAAACCAAGGAAGTGAAAGAATTTTCAAGGTGTCAGGAAAGGGGTTAGTTACAGTCTAGGTAGGGTGAGTAGAGCCAATTCACAATCAGGCAATACAACTGTGAGAGAGATTACAGTTTTTCTAAGAACCGAGAAAGACGGCACAGCCTGAATATAAAATAAGGCTCAGCTTTTAAATCTGAGGCTCAGGTGGAATTATTCTGGATGTGTAGCCAAATCCATTAGTATCCTGTGTCTTCCACTGGTGACCTCAGCTGGCCAGAAATGGCAAATCTGCTCTCCTTATATGGGGAGGTGTCTTTGTACCCTGGGAAATTTGGAAAAAAGCCCTGAGCTGGTAAAATACATAAACCATGGCATTAACATATTTTGCTTTGGAAAGTTTTGCAATCCTAACAATTTGTGTGCTTTTGTCATTTATGGCAGTGCTTACCAACATTTACCATGTCATAGAATAAATAATATTTCAAGGAAATATTGGGGCTACTCTCTGGAGGGATTTGCAGCCCTACAGGAGGCTGTTCTTGGCAGGATGCCAAGAGCCCTATGGACCCTGGCCACCTCAAGACCCACTTGCCTGCCCCAAAGGCTGAAAGTATCAAGTCTTGAAGTATACTGATAGATAACAATCTATTTAAGTTGTATGAAATGGTTAAGTCCATCTGACCCATTGGAGTTGTTATTTTGATTTTAACTGTTTAATTGGTAACACACTTGTGATTTCAATTTGAAATGTCTAGATAATTTGATTGATTGTATTTGTAAACACTGTTTATTTGATATTCTGATCTGTTACATTCCAAAGTTGAGATTAATTAGTTTTGAAAGTAGTGTTTAAGTGCCTAAGAAAATCATGTTAGAATTGTAGATCTGCCTACCGCTATGCCCTGGGAGAATCAAATTCATTACATTTGTGATTGTGATTTGAAGCATCTAAGGACATATTAATTTGCAAATTATGTTAAATGTTATGGAAAATTTAATCCATCGAATTTATTATTAACTATTAATCAAATTATATTAATCAAATAACAACTTAAACATTTCTTATTTTATGTAGCAAATAGCTAGATTATCAATAAAAGGACATAATTTACCAACTGAGATTAATGCTTAAGAAAAGCAAGTTTTTTATTTTAATAATTTTAGTATTAATTAAAATATAAGTAAAGTAATAGTAAATAGCACATTGAATGTGTAAAATCCATTCACATACAACATAAAACTCAGTTGACAACCTGAAGACAAGGAGATGACCAGGAGGAATAAATAATAACAAAATTCATTTGATCTAGAGAGTGATGAAGGATTTTCCCAAGGGAAGTGAATTTGGCCTGGATTTAAAGATTAGGAGGAAACCAGATCCAATGAGAGGAAGGGAGAAGTATGCTTCAAGTACTGAAAAAGGAAGAGGAAGAGGAAAAAGGGGAGAAGAAGGGAAGAAGGAAGAGGAGAAGGACGAAGAGCCAAAAGCACGTGTAAAGGTCCTAGGGTAGCCTTAGGCATTGGGGAATATAAAAAAGTCAACCAGTCTAGAGCACAGAGAATAAAGGAGAGCAGAGAGCTTGGGACCCCAGTGTGTTCTCACCTCCTTTAGTTTTCTGCATGGGAGTCTTTTCTTTAGAGAGGCTTCCTCCGCCTCCTTCCTATATTAACTCTGCTGGTTACTTCTTAACTCCTTATGCTGCGTAATATTTATTCATCATATTTATCACCCCCCAAAATAAATTTTGATTTTTTATATGTTTGAGCTGTTGATCTTTCCCACTAGAATAGATATTCTATGGCTCCACAAGACAAGGAATATTTTTTGTTTTGTTTACCACTATTTCCACGGTACTTTGAACAGTGTTTGCAGTGAATGCATATTTCCTTAAGGAATGAATCAATCAATTAATCCGTGGATTAACACAAGAAGAACCTCGAGGACCATGTTAAAGAGTTTGGTCTTCAAACTAAAAGCAGACAGGAGGCATAGCCAATTTGCATTTTGAAAATGTTTGACTAACTGCATGGTGGAGACAAATAAAAAATGATCATCACTTAGACTATAATCGTGGCAGTGGAAAGAGACGTGCACAGATTTGGAAGTCGAAAGAGCTTGTCAACAGATTGAATATGCAGATGTAAAGGAGAAGGAGGTTATTTGGTTTCTAGGTTTCAGGTTTATGAAACTGGATGCATGGGGATCCTAATCCCTGAGCCAGAGGACATTAGAAAGGTACTAAATCCAAATTTTGCATAGGATGAGATCAAGGTACCTAGGAGCATCGATGTGGAGATGTCATATAAGTGGTCAGATCTGTGTGCTGGAAGCTAGGCTAAGATTTACATTGATGAGCCATCATGTATGGATAATAGTTGAACCCATGAGTATCAATAAGACAACCTAAGCAGAAAACATAAAGTTAAAAGAGTACATGATGAAAAGTAGAGGGGCCTACAATTAAATCTTGATAAATTTTAATATTTAATGACCTAAAGAGGCAGTGGACAGAGATGTTGGAGGAACATAAGGAAGATGTCATGTCACAGAAGCCAACATAGAGTGTGGTTCAAGAGGGAAGTGAACAGTCAACACCAAGGAATGTGACCCAGAGGTCAAACAATGGGGAGCTGAAAGGTGGATTTAGAAACGCGGTGCTTATTGATCATTATGTGACGCAGACCTAAGCAGATTCATAAATCATATAGAGTTGTTGAGTATTTTGTATCTTTTTTTTTTAAATCAAATCCTGTGTATTAGGAATTTAAAGGGAATAAGGTATAGTTAAGCATGCTACATCAAAAGCTATTTTGTATATAAGGAGTATTTATTTATCTATCATATAACTCACAGTATACTCTAAAACACTGCTCTCCTGTCATTGGGCATTAGGTCCAAATTACATAATCAGTATCACAGTGAAGATCATGAATGTCTGTATCAGGCCTGGGTGATACAGACATTCATGATTTTCACTGTGACACTGATTATGTTATACAAAATTAGTGGGTGGTGATACAAAATCCTGGCTCTTCCCCTGACCTTGAGGTGCATTTGCGCAAATTCTGTGAACACTGAAAGCTCCTTTTTTCATCTATAGGAGAATGTAGCTGTGACAGTCACCTCAGAGGGCTGTTGGGAAGTAGGTGCTGTGGAGTGTCTGGCACAAATATGATGCAGAGAAGGTCTTCCATTACAGTTAACGATAGTTAATATAATATTATTATTGTTAATTACAGACAATTAAGGCTAATTACTAACTCTGCTTCTTTCAAGGTCCTACTAATGTTTCACTATGTTTTTGGAAATCCATACCTGACCAAATGTCCCATAATCTTTCTTCCAGTTTCTGAATTCCTGAACTACATCTGAACTACATGCCTCAGTTTTTGATCTGGTGCTATCATGGATTGTTATCCGGAAATGTTGTATATGCAATTATTGTCCCTTCTATGATACCCCTCATGTCTTCTTCAGGCTTAACCAAATGATCTCTGTGCTTCCTTGTTATTCTGGACATTTCTCTTGATTGTAACAAGTAATGCTGAAATACAGATTTTAATTTATACTGTGTTTTCTTGGGAACAAAAGCTGTGCATTCAACAAAAACAACTATCAACAGAGTAAACCAACAACCTATAGAATGGGAGAAAATATTTGCAAACTTTGCATCCAACAAAGGACTGATATCCGGAATCTATAAGGAACTTAAACAAATTTACAAGCAAAAACAACTTCATTAAAAAGTAGGCAAAGAACACGAATAGACATTTTCAAAAGAAGGCATATGTGCAACCAACAACTGTATGAAAAAATGCTCAACATCACTAATCATCAGAGAAGTGCAAATGAAAACCACAATGAGATATCATCTCACACCAGTCAAAATGGCCATTATTAAAAAGTCAATAGATATCAGAGAGGTTGTGGACAAAACAGAATGCTTATGCACTGCTGGAAGGAATATAAATTTGTTCAGCCATTGGGGAAAGTGCTATGGCAACTTCTCAAAGAACTAAGAATTACTATTCAACCCAGAAATCTCATTATTGAGTATATACTCATAAGAATATAAGTTGTTGTCCCATAAAGACACATGCACACATATGTTCATCACAGCACTATTCACAATAGCAAAGTCATGGAATCAACCTAAATGTCTATCAATGGCAGACTTGATAAAGGAAATGTGGTACATATACACCATGGAATACTATGCAGCCATGAAAAGAATGAGATCATGTCCTTTGCAGGAACATGGATGGAACTGGAGGGCATTATCCTAAGCAAACTAATACAGGAACAGAAAACCAAATGCCATGTGTACGTACATTGAGTGCATATGAACACAAAGAAGAAAACAACAAATACCAGGGCCTATTTGATGATGGAGGATAGGAGGAGGATGAGGATCAAAAACTACCTATTGGGTACTATGCTTATTACCTGGCTGATGAAATAATCTGTACACAAAACCCCTATGACACAAAATTTAACAAATAAAACCTATATAAACAAACTTGCACATGTACCCCTGAATCTAAAATAAAAATTAAAAATAAAAAACAACCATGTCTCACTCATCTCTCTATCCCCAGGACTGATGCAGATTGGCTGCTCATAAACTGAGCTGTCACATACTGAAATTATAAATTCCTAGAGAGTATGTGCTGCTCTTGAACTGTCTTTTGGCTACTCTCCAATAGGGTTGAGTGCCCAGGTGCATAAAGCTTTCTTTTTAATGATGCCCCTTCCATGAGTCTTCCTACCCATGTGATAACTGTTAGAACACAAGTAAGGTGGAAGGTTAATAAGTGGGACAGGAAAAAAGTTTCCATATTAAAATAATAAATGAAACAGGAATTACTGGCCTTTCCAGAGTCTTTCATATAATATCAGTGATGACTCTTCAAGAGGGGGCAAGTATAATTGGAACTCAGTACTCCTTCTACTGTGGGGCTAGGGAGTGGGGTCTTGTTTCCATGTTACATTCTTTTAGGAAAAATGCAAAGAGCAACAAGGCCATGCACCATCAGTGAAATAACTCAGACCTGCTGTGTTAGCAAAAGCCTCTGACCTGTAAAATCAAGTGGCTCGAATATGGATGTTCCTCTGAGCTACAGTTGTGATACATGTAAATGCTGTGGTTTACATACATATATTCTATCATTTGTTGGTTTGGAGTTCTTATTCCTCTCTCTCTCCCTGTCTTTCTCTGTCTCTTTTTTTCTTGCCTTTTTAATGTGTTAATTTACTTATCATGGCTCTCCCCCAATTTACATATACGAGGGAAGGAAATCTGTGTCATTTACCAACAAAACTCCAAGGTCTAGAATGTTGCCTGG
Source organism: Sapajus apella (assembly GCF_009761245.1). Lineage (NCBI taxonomy): Eukaryota > Metazoa > Chordata > Mammalia > Primates > Cebidae > Sapajus > Sapajus apella. The sequence continues at coordinate 6,424,179 of NW_022437011.1, read as the reverse complement.
CATAAACTAAGTCCTTCATACATATTTAGAAATGAAAGAACTATCCTCTCTGATGGGGCAAAATTTAAATAAAGGCTGATTAGATATCAGGCCCAACTAATCTGTTTACTAAACTGACCCATTATTTGACTTATTAATGAAAATAATCTAGGAGTTTAGGTATATAGCACATTAGTGATGTAATTCTCCTATTGAAGCAGCTAATCAATTTCTAGACAAATTATATTTTCGAAGAAAGGGAAACCCCTGAGGCTGTTTGTGGGAATGAAGCACAAGCTCAGTGGCCTCACTCCACAGGCCATGGTCATGTGCTAGCTGCTCACCTTGTATGGAGACAAGGCTATTTTTTAATGGAGGCATAAAGCTGTAACTGATGGGCCCACAACACTGTGGGAAATTTCCAACTCAGTCGCATTTCCTTTTCTTGTTTGAAGTTGCATTTTAAGCTTTTTATAAGATGACAGACTTTAAATTCCTATTTCTGTTGTTGATAAGTCATTGAGTGTTTGTACTTGTCATTACGACTCAAGACTAAAGACCAAATCAATCAGGGGATGAAAACACAATACATGATGGTGATCATATTCCATCATGTTGCAATAAAACAGATAAGGCTCCTCAAACAGATTCCCTGCTTTTTAAAGAGATTTCTCCTAACCTATGGCTGTAACTGACAGCATCTATCCCAACATCTCAGGATGCCAGCCAAAGTAATTTCTTTTTGTGTCTCTTGTTACAACAGCTTGAATGATCAGATATTGAAACGTATACAACTCAGATTAAAGGAAATGGCAGCATTATATCGCAATGCCAAAGCAGCAATTATTGCAAACAAGGACATTTACTAGAAAATGCCTGTATTGGAATTCTCCTTGGCAGAAAAAAAAATGATATATAAGACTTTCTGCCAGAGTTCTTTCCTTTTTTAATATTACAAAGAGAGAGAAAGCTTCCAGAGCTCACCAAGAAAATATATTTTCTAAACAACACATTTACAAAACCTGCTTCTTCACACAATAATACCTATATTTTAACTTTGGGCCTCTTAAGGTTTGCTTAATGTTCCTACGTTCCTTCATTGGCTCCACATGGCAAAGTTTCTATTGTCAACACTTGGTTAATGGCAATGGCAGGGGCATGACCTGGATAGAAGGACAGCTGTGGCCACCAATGTCAGTGCCCATGGACCAGAGAATGGAGTTCTTCATTACGTTGATTTAAAGGTTGGCATGCAGAAGGAAACCTTGTTTTCTTACTTCTCAGTTATTTGGTGGTGAGAAGGAGTCCCATATAGCAAAATTTTAAAATTTAATACATTCAAAATTCATGTGTTTGAAATTATGTTCAAGTTTATATTTAACATACTGCAAAAAAGAGGAAAAAAACATGATTTAACTATTTTAAATTGAGAACTATGAGGGCTGGGAAAACTTTGAAATCCAGGTAATGCATGACATGGATCAGAAGCATCATGTCTATCACATGATAATTTTCATTAGAAAGTTACCAGATCAAGTGTTCTTCCCCTTATCCCCTTCAATGCCTGGCAAACTATAATGAATACTGTAGGTGGTCCAAATCATTGTTGAATTTTTGTTGAATGAATAAGTGAGTTGGTGAATGAATGAAACAGCAAGAGAGAAAATGAAGTGTCTTCAAGCTCAAAGGTAAGCTATTTCTATAGCCAGCATCTATGTACAACAAGGCATCATAGAATTGGGGGAAATGCCCTTAAGTTACATAATTACCAAGAAGATTTTTCTCCATGTTAAGAGGATAACTTCATGAAATAAAAACCTTGTCTGTTTTTTTTTCTCCATAGTTTTCTGAAGACTCTACTATGACATATTTCGAATCAATGAGTGGCTTTGTTCTGAATATTCCATGATAAAACACTATTTATTCCTGAATTTTTCCTCCCAGCACAGTTCTAAAAATGAACTGGAACCCATTCTTTAAAAAAAATGAATTTATTTGTTTATGTGAAATTGACAGAAAACATTGTATGTTTTTATGGTATACAACATGATGCTTTGAAGTATATATACATTGTGGATGGTCAAATTTAGTTAATTAACAAATACATTAACTCACAGGTTTATCATTTCTGTGATGAAAACACATAATATCCACCGTCTTGAAAGAATACAGTATATAATTAACTATAACCTTTTGCTATACAATAGATCTCTTGAAATTCATTCTCGTATTTATTCTCCTGTAATAATATATTCCTTGACCAACATCTTCTCAACTTCTTTTCTCTGCTAACCACCTCGGCCTCTGGTAACCATCATTCTAATCTCTACTTTTGTAAGTTCAACTTTTCTAGCTTCCACATGTGAGTGAAATAATGAGAATGAGGTATTTGTCTGTGCTTGGCTTCTTTCATTTAACATAATGTACTCGAGTTTCATCCACGTTCTCACCAATGGAAAGATTTCATTCTTTTTTATCCTTTCATTCTTTTTACTGAATGGTATTCCATTGTATACATATACAACACACCTACTTTATGCATTTATCCATTGGTGGACAATTAGGTTGGTATCCTATCTTTGCTATTGTAAATAGTCCACCTATAAACATGGAATGCAGATATCTCTTCAACATAATGATTTTATTTCCTTTGGCTATAACCCAGTTGTGAGGTTACTGAATCATATGCTAGTTCTATTTTTAATTTTTTCAGGAAATTCCATACTGTTTTCCATAATTCTGTACTGATTTATATTCCTACCAACAGAGAATAAGGATTCCCTTTTCTCCACGTACTCACTAATACTTGTTACTTTTATCATTTTTTATAACAGTGATTCACACTGGAGTAAGACAATATCTCATTGTGGTTTTGATTTCCCTTTCCTTGATGGCCTGGAGTCAGGGGCTGTGGCATTTATCCCAGTGGTAGGCCTTAATTTGGTGAATCATTACTGAATTCCAAGGTAAAGTACTATGCTTACTTCCCTCTCTTTTCTCCAAGCTTATGACATGTCTTTCCATACTGTACTGCATGAGGTGGAGGAAGTGGTGATGAGGACAATAAACCCTTTCTACTCTCTTCAATGTGTCTTTTAAAAATATTATCCTAAAACCAGGTATTCTGATCTCTCACCTAGTTTCCTTAGCTCTTGTGAAAGTCAATTTGTGCATGGACAATTGTTCACATTGATGTTTCCATGAGAGAACAATCACTGGATAGTCCTACTCCAACATCTTGCTCCACCCCTTTGATTTGGAACCATTCTAAAGGCATTCTGCTCCTGGGTGTATTATTTGAATCATCAGCCTGTTTCCATGTTTGGTGTCAGTGGGAGGCATAGTTCCTATTGTGTGGGAAAGAAAATAATGACCCATGTTTGGAGGCAATGGGAGGCATTGTGTCTATTGTGCAGGAGTTTAATTCCACTTGGGAGATAATATTATCATGCAGACACACAGGAAATAAGGTGAAAATAATCACAGGACAATTTATACACAAGCATATAGTGTTTTTTTAAAATAATTTTATTATGATTAAATAAATGCATAAGCACTATAAATATGTTGAAGAGGATAAAGAAGAGAATGAACCAGAAACAGTAATGCCATAATTAAAAAGCTTAAAGCTATTAATATGTTGATATACTGTCCCAATATTTTTTTCTATATGTGAATATTTATCTAAGGATAAGTGCTGGGATTTGATTTAAACTTAATTTTGTTACCTAGTTCTTTCTTGGCTAAATATGGTAATGTGAACATTTGTCTATATCACTCACACACAGTGACCTCTTATAATATCCTTACAATGACACATTATTCCAGTAATGCAAACAACCATCGAAAAAGACTCAGAGAAAGCTTGTTGTGATCCCCAGGAAAATAGAAGAGAAATGAATTGTACTGTGGGTCCCAGCATTCCATTTCTATTGAGGGCCTTCTTCATGTGTTACTCGGATATCTGACATTAGCTACTTGCCATATGTCAGACCGGAGACCAAGCATTGAACACAAACAGTGAGTAACATGAAGATCCATGATCTAGAAGCTTACAATCAATTGTGAATCAATTAAACCTCTTTCCTTTATTAAAAAAATTCCATTAAAAGTGGACAAAAGACATAAATAGACAATTCTCTTGATATACAAACAAATCTCTTGATATAAAGATATACAAACTGCCAACAAACATGAAAAAATGCTCAACATGACTAATGACCAGGGAAATGCAAATGAAAATCACAATGAGATTCCACTTTACTCCAGCAAGAATGGCCATGATTTAAAAATAAAAAAATATTAGATGTTGATGTGGATGTTGTGAAAAGGGAACACTTTTATGCTGCTGATGGGAATGTAAACTAGTATAACCACTACAAAAAACAGTATGAATATCCCTTAAAGAACTAAAAGGAGATCCACCATTTGAGCCAGCAATCCCACTACTTGGTATCTACCCCATATTAGTCCATTTTCCTACTACTATAAAGAAGTGCCCAAGAATGGGTAATTTATAAAGGAAAGAGGTTTAATTGATTCACAGTTCCACAAGGCTGGGGAGGCTTCAGGAAACTTACAATCATAGTGGAAGGGGAAGCAAACACATATTTCTTCACATGGTGGCAGAAAGAAGTGCCGAGCAAAAGGGGGAAAAGCCCCTTATAAAGCCATCAGATTTCATGAGAACTCACTGACTATCACAAGAAGTGCATGAGAGTAACCACTCCCATGATTAAATTACTTCCTACCGGGTCCCTTCTATGACATGTGGGGATTATGGGAACTATAATTTAAGGTGAGATTTGGGAGAGTACACAGCACCAAACCATATTATTCTACCCTTGACTCCTCCCAAATCTCATGTCCTCACATTACAAAACAGAATCATGCCCTTCCAACAGTCCCCCAAAGTCTAATCTCATTCCAGCATAACCCAAAAGTTCAAGTCCAAAGTCTTATCTTAGACAAGGCAAGTTACTGCCACCTATGAGTCTGTAAAATAAAAAGCAAATTAGTTAACTTCCTGAATACAATGGGAGTAGAGGCATTGGCTAAATGTACCCATTCTAAATGGGAGAAACCAGCCAGAAGGACAGGGCTACAGGCCCCATGCAAGTCCAAAATCCAGGAGGGCAGCTAAATCTTAAAGCTCCAAAATGATCTCATTTGATTCCATATCTCACATTCAGGGCATGCTGATGCAAGAAGGGGGCTTCAATAGCCTTGGGCAGCTCTGCTTCTGTGGCTTTGCAGGGCACAGCACCCCTCCTGGCTGTTTTCATGGGCAAGTGTTGCATATCTGCAGCTTTTCAAGGTGCATGGTGAAAGCTGTTTGTGGATCTAACATTATGGTGTCTAGAAGTTAGTGGCCCTCTTCTCACAGCTTCATTAGGCAGTGCCAGAGTGGGGACTCTGTGTGTGAGCTCCAATCCCCATAGTTCCCTTCCACACTGACCTTGCAGACATTCTTCATGAGGGTGCCACTACTGTAGCAAACTTCTGCCTGAATATCCATGTATTTCCATACATCCTCTGAAGTCTAGGCAGAGGTTCCCAAACTTCAATTCTTGACTTCTGTGCACCCACAGGTCCAACATCACATGTTGATGTTAGACACAGAACCAAAACACATCATACTCAAAGGAAAAGAAGTCATTATATGAAAAAGACACATATGCGTGCATGTTTATAGCAGCACAATTTGCAATTGCAAAAGTACTTAGGTCTGACCTAAGTGCCCATCAATCAACAGGCGGAAAAAAAATGTATTATATCTTCACCATGAAATACTACTCAGCCATAAAAAAAAGTGAAACATGGCTTTTGCAGCAACTTAGATAGAGCTGGAGATCATTACTATAAGTGAAGTAACTCAGGAATGAAAAACAAAATATTTTGCGTTATTGCTTATAAGTGGGAGATAGGCTATGAGGATGCAAAGGCATAAGAATGATAGAATGTACTTAGGGGACCTAGGGAGAAGGATGGAGGGGGATGAAGGATAAAATACTATATATTGAGTATAGTGGACACTGCTCAGTTGACAGGTGCACCAAAATCTCAGAAATCACCGCTAAAGAACTTGTCTATGTAACTAAAAATTATCTGTTCCCTCCAAACTATTGAAATTAAAAGACTTAGTTTTTAAACTTAGCACTTTATTCTGTGTCCATTTGTTCTCAAGAAAAAAAGTGTATTTTTATTCATTATCTCATAATCTTCCAATAGTATAATAAAGAATTTGTCTAGTCTTTGTCCTGGGCTCCTAGCATGGAACTTCTAAAATCCTTGACATTCCGGAGTGATAGAGTCTTTGTTATGCTAACTAGGTTACTTATGGTGGACCCTTAAATAGCTTCTTTTGGGCTAGTTGGGCTGATCACCAGAAAGACTTATCATGTGATTAGGCAGTTTAAACTTTAGATCATCTTAATTTGAAGGGTAAGGATCCAGGAAACTAGAGATTAAGTCACATGGTATGTTAGTCTGTTTGCATTGCTATAAAGGAATGCTCGAGGGTGGGTAATTTATAAAGAAAAGAGGGCTATTTGGCTCATGGTTCTGCAGGTTGTACATGAAGCATGGTGCTGACATCAGCTTCTGATGAAGACATCAGGAAGCTAACAATTAGGGTAGAAGGCAAAGGGAAGCAAGGTGGGGGTGAGGGGCGGGTGCCAGGCTGTCTTAAACCACCAGCTTTCACAAAAACTACCAGAGTGAGAATCATACATTACCATGGGATAGCACCAAATCATTCATGAGGAATCCACCTCCATTAGGAAAACACCTCCCACCAGGCCCACCTCAACATTGAAGATCACATTTCAACATGAGGTTTGGAGAGGACAAAACATTCAAACCATATCACATGGCCAATGAGCTAATGAATCATGCTTATGAAATCAAGCCTCAATAAAACCACTAGACAGACACAAACAAATGGAAAAACATTCCATGCCCATCGATAGGAAGAAGGAATGTTGTGAAAATGGCCATACTGCATAAAGTAATTTATAGATTTAATGCTACTCCCATCAAGCTACCATTGACTTTATTCCCAGAATTAGAAAAAACTACTTTAGATTTCATATGGAACCAAAAAAGAGCATGTATAGCCAAGACAATCCTAAGCAAAAAGAATAAAATTAGAGGCATCACACTACCTGACTTCAAAGTATACTACAAGGCTACAGTAACCAAAACAGCATGATACTGGTACCGAAACAGATATGTAGAACAATGGAACATAACCGAGGCCTCAGAAATAATGCTACACATCCACAACCATCTGACCTTTGACAAACCTCACAAAAACAAGCAATGGGGAAAGGATTCCCTGTTTAATAAATGGTGTTGGGAAAACTGGCTAGCCATATGCCAAAAACAGAAACTGAACCCCTTCTTTATACCTTATACAAAAATTAACTCAAGATGGATTAAAGAGATAAATATAAGACTTAAAACCATAAAAACCCTAGGAGAAAACCTAGGCAATATCATTCAGTACATAGGGATGGGCCAAGACTTCATGACTAAAACACCAAAAGCAATGACGACAAAAGCCAAAATTGACAAATAGGATCTGATTAAACTAAAGAGCTTCTGCACAACAAAAGAAACTACCATCAAAGTCAGCAGGCAACATACAGAATGGGAGAACATTTTTGCAATCTATCCATTCTGATCCAGAATCTACAAGGAACTTAACCAAATTTACAAGAAAAAAACAAACAACCTCATCAAAAAGTGGGCAAAGGAATGAACAGACACTTCTTAAAAGAAGACATTTATACAAAAATTAGCTGGGCGTGGTGGCACAAGCCTGTAATCCAGCTACTCAGGGGGCTGAGGCAGGAAAATCGCTTGAACCCTGGGGGGTGGAGTTTTCAGTGAGCAGGGATCATGCCGATGCACTGCAGCCTGAGCAACAGAGCAAGACTCTGTCTCAAAAACTTAAAAAAAAAAGAAGAAGATATTTATGCAGCCAAGAAACATATGAAAAAACTCATCATCATGGGTCATTACAGAAATGCAAATCAAAACCACAATGAGATACCATCTCACACCAGTTAGAATGGCTATCATTAAAAACAGATGCTGGAGAGGATGTGAAGAAATAACAATGCTTTTATACTGTTGGTGGGAATGTATATTAGTTCAAACATTGTGGAAGACAGTGTGGCGATTCCTTAGGGATCTAGAACCAGAATTACCATTTGACCCAGCAATCCTATAGCTGGGTATATACACAAAGGATTATAAATCATTCTACTATAGGCCAGGCACATTGGCTCACGCCTTTAATTCCAGCACTTTGGGAGGCTGAAGAGGGTGGATCACTTGGAGGTCAGGAGCTTGAGACCAGCCTGGCCAACATGGTGAAACGCCATCTCCACTAAAAATACAAAAATTAGCTGGGTATAGTGGTGCATGCCTGTAATGCCTGTAATCCCAGCTACTTGGGAGGCTGAAGCAGGAGGATTACTTGAATGTGGGAGGTGAAAGTTGCAGTCAGCTGAGATCACGCCACTGCACTCCAGCCTGGGTGACAGAGCCAGACTCCATTTCAAAAAATAAATAAATAAATCTACTGTAAAGACACATGCACATGTATGTTTATTGCAGCACTCTTTACAATAGCAAAGCCTTGGAATCAACCCAAGTGCCTATCGGTGGTAGACTGGATAAAGAAAATGTGGCATATATGCCATGGAATACTATGCAGCCATAAAAAAGGAGGCATTTGCAGTGGCTTATGCCTGTAATCTTAGCACTTTGGGAGGCTGAGGCAGGCAGATCATGATGTCAAGAGATCAAGATCATCCTGGTCAACATAGTGAAATCCCGTCGCTACTAAAAATACAAAAATTAGCTGGGCATGGTGTCACATGCCTGTAGTCCCAGCTACTTGGAAGGCTGAGGCAGGAGAATCACTTGAACCCAGGAGGTGGGGGTTGCAGTGAGCTGGGATTGCACCACTGCACTCCAGCCTGGTGATAGAGGAAGATTCCATCCCAGAAAAAAAAAAAAAAAAAGGATGAGTTCATGTCCTTTGCAGGGAAAAAAAAAAAGCTGGAAAACATCATAAACAAGAAAATAACACAATAACAAAAAACCAAACACCACATGTTCTCACTCATAAGTGAGAGTTGAACAATGCGAACACACGGACACAAGGAGGGGAACATCACACACTGGGGCCTGTTGAGGGGTGGGGGATAGGGGAGGGATAGCATTGGGATAAACATGTAATGTAGATAATGAGTTGATGGGTGCAGCAAACCACCATTGTACGTATATACCTATGTAACAAACCTGCACATGTATCCCAGAACTTAAGGCATAATAGAAAAATAAATAAAATAAAATAAAACCTCTAGACAACAAGGTTCAGTGGAGTTTACTGATTTATTAAAACACTGATGTGCCAAGGCAGTGATTCCCCCTCAGTCTACAGAGAGAGGCATGGAAGCTCCATGTTTCCTCCCAGACCTCACCCTATTGGTATACCTTATAATAAAGCTATTATCACATGTATTACTTTTCTGAGTTCAGTAAGTCATTCTAGCAAATTATCAAACACAATGGCCAGAGTAGAAAACTCTTGGATTGGTCATTTGTTGGTCAGAATGCAGGTGGCTTGTGGATCCACATAATTTATCATTGATGTCTAATATATAGTCTTGTTATGAGCCATGTCCTTAAACCTTTGTAATCTGATGCTAACTTCAGGTGGTTAGCATCAAACCAAATTGTATTAAAGTATATTTTGTTGTGGTAAAGTCAGGAATACTTCCCAATATTTGAATGTAGAAATCATATTTTCAAGTTTATAAGGAATATGTTAATGTTTAAATGCACTAAGTAATTCCCTTCAGATAATACAGTTAGTAAGTGGCTGACTTAGAATTTAAACTGAGTCTTGTGTGATTCCAAGGTCTGTGATCTTTTTGCCAGCCTGCTGTAACTCTCACAACAATCAGATACTACAAATGCTTATCCCATTCCCATTCCAGGAATGAAGCTGAGAGGAAAACTGCTAAGGGAAATATTTCTGGCCCTAGATCTTCAGTCTCCTTAGTGTGAGAAGTGTTTAGAGCAATGCAATTTTCCAGAATAAGCCTGAAACTGTTCAGCCAAAGACAACTGTCCTGAAATGTGAACTGTACAAACTGCTTTCTCTTGTGGTATACAGTTTTCTGATTCCCTTTAAGAAATGAGAGCTCCACAATCTTGAATGATGTTCAAGGCCACTGTGTTAGGCTCTGAGACTACACAAAGGTAGAAGCTAAGGTCTCTTCCTCTGAGCAGCTAACAACCCAGTTGGGAAGACAGGACAAGGAAGAGCAGGATAAATAATTGAAACAAAAAAGATCACCCAAAGAAAATATTTATGAGGATCCGGGCAATTGTGGAGGAATTTCTAAGGGGAGATCAGGAGTTGGGCCTTGAAACATGTATAGGATTAGAAAAAGGGTTATTTCCAAGATAGGAATGGAGCAGAATGTGCAGTGTCTCCTACAGTGTCTGCAGTGAGAGTGTGCCAAGTAGTAAAATAGCTAAGTGTATGTTTTGAAATGAAACTTACACTGTTTAATTTTGTTCCTAGAGGCCTTTGAATTAGAAGCACTCATCCCTAGAAGGAAAACTTGCCCAGTAAGAAGGAAATGCCCCTGTTAAGGGTAGGATATATCTGTGGGTCCCCTGAATGGGAGTATCCGTTTTGATAGAGAAAATCCCAAAGCCTGGGGTTTACACAAGGAAAGGATTGAATATGATGAAACATTGAGCTTCAAATGTCACCATCCCCAGACAGTAAAATGCTAATCCTTTGCCAGGCCAGGGTACCCAGAGAATGGTGGGCACCAACCCATCCTCCCTCCCTCTGACACTATGTGGTTCTGGTGCAACTGACCTATTCTGTATTTCAAGACCAGGCCTTGATTGATTTAAGCTGATTATGGTCTCCTCTCCTTATGTCAACCATAAAATTATGGACATATCAGCAAATCTGAGGATGGACATATCAGCAAATCTGAGCCAATAAGGGAAAGAGTATTTAGGGATTTGTTCAGGAATAACTAGAAGTGGTCTTCCTCCTCCCTTGGACAATGGTTTAAGGCTGTGAGTTTACAACTAGCAGTAGCTGTTCATGAAAAAGATAAGAGGGCTTGGAATGGGGAAAGTGGCAATATGTGAAGCCTGAGGATGAAGCCAGCACTATGAAAAATAGAGCAAAAAGAAAAATCAGGCTCTGGTTATAACATATGTGTTATTGAATCAAGTATCACCTAAACACAGTAATGTTCCAAAATCTTTCAGGTTTGTGAGCCAAGAACTGCCTTCCTCACTCCCATATTTTGCTTAATTTGGCTTTTTTTTCTTTTTTTATCTCTTACAACAAAAAGTCCCTAACTGATGATAATGAAAAAGCAGTCTCTGGCATTATATAATTTGCCTCAATTTACTACCTGTGAATGTTCACTCCAAGTGTTAACCACTTGTGTAAAACAAATATCTATAACAATATTATCTAAGCATAATTCACTATATATATTCATAATATCAGCCCATGCTTGGAAATATGATATGTGAATATTTGTCACATCTATCAGATCATAATGACTACTGCATAATGGCATATTCTAAGGAGATTTAATATTCAAAAATTGAAGATCATCAGTTAAGATAATTACATTCAGAATATCACTGATAGATGATATTTTTGCACATGACAAATCTTAAAGTGCCATAATTTAGATAAAGCACTTACCCCAACTTAGTCTCATTTTGAATTTAGTAATCCACTTTGTATTCAAGCATTTGGATACTGTGAAATAGTTTAGCCCTTAGGGTCTCCTCAAAAGAAATCTCAGATCAGAATGCAAGCAGCCATATCAGGATAGTACCAGGGAGTAGGTGAAGCGAAGACAGATAAAGTGCTTGCAAAGCACTGCCTTTGCTAATTCGCAGATGCCTACACATTGCACATTGCATCTTCATTCTCATTTCTACCTTCAAGGCCCTAAGGCTGTGTCATGGACAGAATGAATGTGCTTTGTGAGACAAAGAGGATCTTCAAAATCACTCCATCCTCGCATGTATTGTTCCAAAACTACACACCAAAACGTTTCTCCAACATTCACCAGAGTCACTCCTGTAAACCAGAATATTCTTATCTTTTAAAAGACCTTGTTTTCTCTTTGTCTTGTCCTTTTCCATTTTCTTTAGTTCTTTGCAAAGAGTAAATGGCAAGGGGGAGTACAGAGTCCATCAGTGATTTCTTGTACAGACTCACTTGATGTTAAAAATTTGTACATATATCTCTCATCCAGGGTGAAGAAGCTCCTCTGAGCCTTGACAGAGAGCTTGCTATGGCATGGTAAAAGGAGGAATGCAGCATTCTCATGTCTGGATGAGAAGTGATATTTTCAAAGTCCAATATGACGTGGAAGACAAAATTCTTTCCTTCATGGGAAATTTTTCTTTGCCCATTCATCTCTATGGCCACAGAAACTAAAGTTAGAAATTGCTGTTTCACTGCATGTTCTCATACATAATGGAGTGTTGAATAATGAGAACACATGGACACAGGGAGGGGAACATCACACACTAGGGCCTGTTATGTGTTGGGAGGTTAGGGGAGGGATAGCATTAGGAGAAATACCTAATGTAGATGACGGGGTAATGGATGCAGCAAACCACCATGGCACATGTATACCTATGTAACAAAACTGAACTTTCTGCACTTGTACCCCAGAATTTAAAGTAAAATAATAATAATAAAAAGAAATTCCTGTTTCAATGGAGGCCAGAAACAAGAGGACAGCATCTTTAACCTGATGAATAGAAATAAAATATTATATACATCATTATTAAAACAACAATATATGTGTGTATTTTATATTTATTTAAAATACTATTTAATATTTACCAGTTAATATCGTATAGATATACAGTTTTATATAGTTTAATTTCTTAAAGACTTTACTTTTTCTCCCTTTAAAAATTTCAATAAACGTTGATTGACTTTTAAAGCAAAACTAATAAAAATATATTCTGGGCTTTATAACAGATGTAGAAGTAAAATATGCATAAAGGTCAGGGTGGGATGTATAGAATTACAATGTTGAAACACCCTTCATGTGCTTACAAATAGTATGATATTATTTGAAGGTAGCTGTGAAAAGTTAAAGTTTCAGGTGATAATCTCTAGAGCAACAACGAAAAATTAACACAAAGAAATATAACTAAGATGTCAATAAATAATATGAAATGGAAAGCTAATATCTTAACATTAATTAATATTAATTAATATTTTAATGCCTGATTTGTCCAAAAGAAGGCAGGAAAGGAGGAAAAGGGAACAAAGAAACAAAGAATTTATGGGATATCGTTGTGGGCTGAATTTAGCACCCTCCCAAAATTTCTATGTTGGAGTCCTAAATTTCTGTTGTTTAAGTCATCTAGTTGCTAATACTTTGTTATGGAAGTCCTAGCAAGCTAACACAAATATATGAAAAACAAATACCATGAAGCTAAATATAAAATCCAACCATGCTAATACTTAAAATGCAAATTGATTAGCTCTACATGTAAAATGCAGACACGGTCAGACTGGCTAAAAAAAGCAAAACCCAACTATATGCTCTTTACAAGAAACATCCTTTCAAGAAATATCCTTTAAACCTAAAAGACATAGTTGGATTGAAAATAAAAAGGCTGAAAATAATTGTACCAGGCATACACAAGATATAAGAAAGCTGGTATGTTCATATTATATCAGAAAAAGTAGACTTTAGAACAAGGAGAATTAGCAGAGAAAAACAAAGACATTTCATAATGATCAGAAGGGCAATTTATTGATAACATAGCCATAATATATATGAAACATACATAGATCAATTGTACTTATATTATTCTGATAATAAAGAATTGGAAAATTATATTTATAATAGCAACCAAAATATGAAACAACTTAGAATAAACCTAATAAAAGATGTACAATATTTCTACACTGAAAATTACAAAACAGAAATGAAGTAAGATTCAAATAAATGGAGAAGTATAAAATTTTCATGGATCAGATGCCTCAAAATTGTCAAGGTGCTTATTCTCTCCAAATATTAAAATCCCAGCAGGGTGTGTTGAAGAAAATGAAAAACTAATAGGTATTTAAAATCTGAAATTTAAGTATTTTTCTAAGTCCTCTAGGTATGATGTTACATGATTTATTTGAGATTTTTCTAATTTTTTATGGTAGGTCTTTAGTGCTATAAACTTTAATCTTAATACAGCCTTTGCTGCTTTCCAGAGATTTTAGTATGTTGTGTCTTTGTTTACATTTATTTCCAAATTGTTTTTTATTTCTGCCTTAATTTTGCTATTTACCCCAAAGCAATTCAGGAACAAGTTGTTTAGTTTCTATGTAATTGTGTGGTTTGGAGATATCTTTTTGGTACTGATTTCTATTTTTATTTCACTGTGGTACAGGAGTATGGTTGGTATGCTTTCACTTTAAAAAAAAAATTTTTAAGAGTTGCTTTATGGCCAAGCGTGTGATCAGTTTTGCAGTATGTTCCATATGCTGATAAGAAGAATGTATATTCTGTGGTTGATGGGTGGAATAGTCTGTAAATGTCTGTTAGGTCCAATTGACCAAATGTCAAATTTATGTCCAGAATTTATTTGTTAGATTTCTGCCTCTATGATCTGTCTAACAATGTAGGTAGGACGTTGAAGTCCCCAGCTATTATTGTGTGGCTATCTAAGTCTTTTCCTAGGTCTAGAAGTACTTGTTATATGAATTTGTATGCTCCAATGGATGGGGGCATGTATATTTATGATAGTTAAGTCTTCTTGTTGAACTGAACCCTTTTATCACTATTTAGTGCCCTTCTTTGTCTTTTTTTTTTCACTGTTGTTTGTTTAAACTCTGCTTTATCTTGCATAAGAATAGTGACCTCTGCTCTTTTTTGTTTTCCATTTGCATAATGTTTCTTTCTGCAACCCTTTACCTTGATCCTATGAGTGTCTTTGCATGTTAGATGGGTCTTTTGAAGATAGAAAATGGATGATTCTATTTTTTATCTAACTTTCCACTCTGTGCCTTTTAAGTAGGGCATTAGACCATTTACATTCCAGGCTAAAATTGATATGTAGGTTTTAATCCTATCATGAAGTTGTTAGCTGGTTGCTTTGTAGTTTCTATTGTGTGGGTGGTTTATAGGATCTGTGGGCTATGTACTTTAGAGTATTTTTTTGGTAGTGGCTAGCTCTTTAATTACCATGTTTAGAACTCACTTAAGGATCTCTTGTAAGGCTAGTCTAGTGGTAATACATTTCTCTGTCTCTAGTGGTAATACATTTCTCCTGTGCTTATGAAGCTTAGTTTGGCAGGATATGAAATTCTTGGTTAGCTTCCAATCTTTCCTGGCTTGTAAGGCTTCTGCTGAGAAGTCCACTGTAAGCCTCAAGGGGTGCCCTTTGTACATGGCCTGACCTTTTCTCTAGCTACCTTTAAGATTTTTTTCTTTACGATTGACATTGAACAGTCTGGTGATTATATGCCAGGGTAATGTTAGTTTTATGTAATATCTTACAAGTTCTCTGAATTTCTTGTATCTGAACGCCTACCTCACTTGCAAAATTAGGGAAATTTTCTTGAATTATTAGGGAAAAACAAGAACAAACTCACCCCAAGCTAGCAAAAGAAAACAAATAACTAAAACCAAAGTAGAATTGAATGAAATTAAGACCCAAAAATCCATTAAAAGAATCAATGAAAACAAAAATTGGTTTCGTGAAAGAATAAAGAAGAGTGATAGCTAACTAGTGGGGTTTGACAAAGAATAAAAGAGAGAAGGATCAAATAAACACAATTAGATATGACAAAGGTGACATTACAATCAATCCCACAGATATACAAAAGACCCTCGGAGACTATTATGAACACCTTTATGCACACAAACTACAAAATCTAGAGGAAATGGATAAATTCCTGAAATATACAATCTCTCAAGATTGATCTAGGAAGCAAATGAAAACTGAAACAGAACAATAATGAGTTCTAAAATTGAATCAGTAAAAATAAATAAATAAATAAACCTACAAACCCCCAAAGCCCCTGGACTATCTATTACAAATTCATAGCCAACACCATACTCAACAGTCAAAAACTAGTCTCATTCCATCAGGTGTGGTGGCTCATGACTGTAATCCCAACACTTTCAGAGGCCAAGGTGGGAGAATACTTGAGCCCAGAAGTTCAAGGCCAACCTAGGCAGCATAGCAAGAACCCATCTTAATAAAAAACAAAACAAAACAAAAACAAACAAGCAAAACTAGACTCATTCCTTTTGAGAACTCTCCCACTCATAGTCAACATGGCACTGGAAGTCCTAGCCAGAGCGATCAGACAAGAGAAAGAATTAAAAGGCACCCACATAGGAAAAGAAGAAGTCAAATTATTTCTCTTCACAGACAATATAATTATACACATAAAGACTCAGCCAAAACATCCTGAAACTGAAAAATGACTTCAGTAAAGTTTCAAGATAAAAAATCAATGTATATAAAAATCATTAGCATTTCCATGTACCCATAATGTTCAAGCTGAGGGTCAAATCAAAAATGCAATCTCATTACAATTGCCCAAAATACAAATTGCCCAAAAAATAAAATGTCTAGGAATATATCTTTAAAAGGAGGTAAAAGATCTCTACAAGGAAAACTACAAAACACTGCTGAAAGAAATCAGAGACAATACAGACAAATAGAAAATCATTCCATACTCATGGATTGGAAGAATCAATTTTGTTAAAATAGCCATACTGTCTAAAGCCATCTGCAGAGCCAATGTTATTTCTACCAAGTTATCAATGTTATTTTTCACAGAACTAGAAAAAACTATTCTAAAATTCATATGGAACCAATAAAGAGCCTGAATACTCAAAGCAATCCTAAGCAAAAGAACAAAATCACAATCATTAAATCACCCAACTTCAAACTATACTGTAAGGCTACAGTAGCCAACACAGCACCATACTGGTACAAAAACAGGCAAATAGGACAATGAAACAGAACAGAGAACCCAGAAATAAAGCCACACATGTACAGCCATCTGATCTTTGATAAAAGCTGACAAAAATAGGAAATGGGAAAATGGCACCTTATTCAACATATGATGCTGGGATTGCTTGCTAGCTACATGCAGAAGAATGAAACTGTACTCCTCATACAAAATTTAACTCATGATGGACTCGAGATTTTAAATGTAAGATCTCAAACTATTATAATCCTAGAAGTAAACCATAGGAAAACCTTTCTAGATATCAGTTTTACAAAGACTTTATGACTAAGTCCTCAAAAGCAATTGCAAAAAAATGAAAAATTAACAATTGGCACTTAATCGAAAGAACTGTATAGCAAAAGAAACTATCAACAGAGTAGACAATCTACAGAATGGGAGAAAATATTCACAAACTATGCATCTAACAAAGGCCTGATATTCAGAATCTATAAAGAACTGAAACAATTGAACAAGCACAAAACAAACAACACCATTGAAAAATGGGCAAAAGACATGAACAGGCACTTCTCAAAAGATGACATGCAAGTGGCTAACAACGGGAAAAAAAATACTTCACATCACTAATCAGAGTAATGCAAATCAAAACCACAATAAGATACCATCTCACATCAGTCAGAATAGCTATTATTAAAAAGCCAAAAAACAACAGATGCTGGCAATGCTTCAGAGAAAAGGTAATGCTTATACACTATTGATGGGGATGTGAATTAGTTCAGCCACTGTATAAAGCAGTTTGGAGATTTCTCAAAGAACTTAGAACAGAGCTACTATTTGATCCAACAATCCCATTACTGGATATGTATCCAAAAGAAAATAAATATTTCTACCAGAAAGATACCTGCACTCATATGTTCATTGCAGTACTGTTCACAATAGCTGACAATCAAGCTAGGTGCTCACTAATGGTGGATTGAATAAAGAAAATGTGGTATATATATACTATGGAATCCTATGCAGCAATAAAAAGGAATGAGATTATGTCCTTTGAAGAAATATGGATGGAGCTGGAGGCCATTATTCTAAGCAAAGTATTTCGGGAACAGAAAACCAATACCACATGTTCTCACTTATAAGTGAAAACTAAACACTGGGGGAAGGGAAAGGGAAAATATTGAAAAACTATTGGGTACTATTCTTAGCACTATGTGATGGGATCAGTCATACTCCAAACATCTCAGCATCATGTAATATACCCAAGTAACAAACCTGCACTTGTACTCCCTGAATCTAGAATAAAATTTGAACTTATGAAAATAAATATATAATAAAGTAAATTTTTTATGAAATTTAAAGGGTCTGTAATAAGAAAATAGTCTCAAAAAGAGCAATGAGATTGGAAAATTTATATTTTTTATTTCAAAATAAAGCTACAGTAATAAAAACAGTGTAAGATCAATTGATTCATGGGAAAGATTGTGAATCTAAATACATATGTACACATATATGGACAACTGAACTTAAATGCACAAAGTCAGTGGAAAAAACTGTTTTAAAAAATGGTACTAGAATAAATGGACATTTGTATGAGTAAATAGAAGATTCAGTCCCCATTTCACACCATGGACAAAAATTAGTTCACTTAATATCATATATCTAAATATAAAAGTTTAAAAATATAGAGCATTCTAGAAGAAAAAGTTAGAGGAAATAAGGAAAGTCAATTAAAAAGAAAATGGATAAACAAATAGTACAAAATAAAGCACTACTTAGCAATGAAAAGGAATAAAACAACATTAAGACTGTGTACTATATTATTTCATTTATATTCAGTGTAAGAACAGAAAGTCATTGCCTCTGGCATGGAGTGAGGCAGTTAAAAAATGGCTGGAAAAGTTAATGAAGAAATTTTCTATAGTGATCAACAAACAAAAAGAAAGATAAATATTACTTCTAGCTGAGGAAGATTAAAAACTGGGGTGGAGCAATAAGAAATGGTTTTATGTAAGTATGGGCATTTGAGCTGGGTCTTGGAGGATGAGAAGGGAGTGGGCCTTAGACATGGTATAAAAGGAATGATAAACAGTCAAATTTCTGCACCTTAAATACCAAAAAATACCACAGCATTTTCTTTCCATGCCACAAATGTCAATGGATTCTTCCCCATACAATCTCAAGGTTAATAAACAAATGTATGCTTCTGCCCTTCAAACAGGCTATCTGTCTTTCTAAGAAACCGTTTGCATTCTGAATGAATTGCATATTCTGACTGAAATATTTGCTGTAGGTAACATTTTGTTATTTCTTGGCATCATAGATGGAGGGAAAATCCACCTAGCATCTCTTAAACTGCCTCTCAATATGCAGTCCTGTTCCCCAAGGCTTTTCCTTTGACAGACCACTGCCTGCTGTGCTAATTCGGTTGACTAATTTGCAGTGTAGAAGAGTACTCAGAGGGAGACCCCTCTGTCCAGCAGCCTGCCCCACCCTGTTCCAATAGGAATCCAAATTAGGAAATATCCAGTTTCTGCAGATTCACTTCTGCTTAGTTATCTCAAAGCTAGTCCGCTTTCTCATGCAATTCCTGTACCATATCAGAAATTCATGGAAGTTTTGAACATGAGTATGATGCAGTTCCCATACTGATGCAGTTTTTTTCCTGTTCCTTTTCTATTTGTGAAAAATTATGGAGTGCATGAAAAATTTTGTTAGAAAATAATGTGCAGTGTATACAATGTGGTTCCATCAAGACAGAGTATTCAGTGTCCATCACCCAAGTACAATATATGTACAATGTTAAGTATTATTTTAAGTACAGTATAGTGTTAAATACGGTCGTCCTACTCCGCTATCAAAACTTGAATTTATTCATTTTATCTTACCATATGTTTGTACCATTTAGCCCACTTTTCTCTATCCTTTCCCCGCCCACCCACTCACCTTCCCCAACCTCATTATGTATTTTCCACTCCTAAATATAAGTAAGAACATGCGATATTTGTCGTTTTGTGCCTAGCTTATTTCCCTAAAGATAATGATTTCCAGTTCCATCCATATTGCTGCAGATCACATGATTTTATTGGTAGTATTCTATTTTGTATATACGTCGCATTTCCTTTATTCATACACTTGATAGACAATCAGGTTGATTCTATATGTTAGCTATTGTGAATAGCGTTGCAATAAACATGTAAGTGCAGGTACACTTTTCATACATTGATTTTTTTTCCTTTGGGTAGATACCTAGTAGTGGGATTGCTGGATCGAAGGGAAATTCTATTTTTAGTTTTTTGAGAAATCACCATACTATTTTCCATAGTGGCTGTACTAGCTAAAATTCCCACCAACAGAATGTGAAGAAAAGAGAACTCTTTTCTTCAATTCTTTCTTCAACAGAATGTGAAGAAAAGAGTTATCACATTCTCTCCAACTTGTTTTTTTGTGTGTGTCTTTTAATAATAGCAATTCTAGCTGAGATAAGACGATACATCACTGTGGTTTTGATGTGCATTTCTCTGATGATTAGTGATATTGAGCATTTTTATACCCCTATTGGCCATTCGTATGTCTTATTTTGATAAATGTTTATTCATGTCCTTTGCCTACTTTTTAATGGGATTATTTCATTGTTTTTTATTGAGTATTTTAGTTTCTTCTATATTCTGGATATTCACCCCTTGTCAGATAAATAGTTTCCAAATATTTTCCCATTCAATAGGATGTCTCTTCACCATCCTGATTATTTCTTTTTTTGTGAAGAAGCTTTTTAGCTTAATAAAGTCCCATTTGCCTATTTTTTGGTTTTGTTGCCTGTGCTTTTGAGTTCTTAGTCATAAATTCATTGCCTAAACCAAGAATTAGGGGATTTTTCCCTAAATTTCATTCTAGTAATTTTATAGTTTTGTGTCTTGCATTTAAGTCTTTAATCCATTTTAAGTTGATCTTTGTATATGATGAGAGATGGGGGTCCAGTTTCATTCCTCTGCATGTGGTTCTCCAATTTTCCTGGCATCATTTACTGAAAAGGCTACCTTTTCTCCAATCTAAGATCTTTCTTGTTTTGTCAAAGATCAGTTGGCTGCAAATGTGTGGCTTTGTTGGTAAGTTCTCTATTCTGTTCTATTGGTCTGTGTGTCTATTTTTGTACCAACATCCTGCTTTTTTGGTTACTATAGCCTTGTAATATATTTTGAAGTCATAAAATGTGATGCCTCTAGCTTTTCTTCTTTTTGCTTAGGATTTCTTTGGCTATTCAAACTCTTTTTTGATTCCATATGAATTTTAGGATTGGTTTTGCTAATTCTGTAAAAAATGACATGGTTATTTTGATAGGAATTACGTTAAATCTGTAGATTGCTTTGGGCAATGTAATCATTTTAATGATATTGACTCTTCTGATTCATAAGCATTGGATGTTTTTCCATTTATTGGGATAATATTCAATTTCTTTCAACAGTGTTTTGTAGTTTTTCTTGTAGAGATCTTCTACCTCCTTGGTTAAATTTATTCCTAGGTATTTTATTTTTTTGTAGCTATTGAGACTGCCTTTTTAATTTCTTTCCTGGCTTGATCACTATTTGTGTATAGAAATGCTGCTAATTGATTTTGTAAGCTTCAACTTTACTCCTGAATTTATTTTCCAAATCTAGGACTTTTTATTATAAAAACTTTCAACCATATGCAAAAGTAAAGAGAATACCATAAAGAATGCCCCTGTTACTCAATTTTACAATACCCACATTTTGCCATTCTGATTGATTTCTCTCTTTTTTTTTTTTTATTGTTCTCTCTTACCGCTTAAGTGGAAAGGATAATTTTTTCTCACTATAAAAATGCTTTAATGGTGGTGTCTGCACGGCATGTGTTGTCAAGAAAGAACAGTAAATGCCCTCCCTGCTGCCTTCCCCTGGCCTCTAGCAACTACTGCCCTACTCTCTACTTCTCCGTGATCAACTTTTTCAGCTTTCACATGTGAGTGAGAAGATGCAGTGTTTTTCTTTCTATGCCTGGCTTATTTTACTTAACGTAATATCCTCCAAGTTCATCCATACATCCATGTTGCCACTAATGACAGAATTTTGTTCCTTGTTTTTGGATTCTTTTGGAGTTTTTGATCCCTTTATAGGAGAGGAAGGGTAGGGCTCTATCTTTGAGCTCAAGTCATGGTCTTTCCTAGATGCTAGCCTGAGTTAATAACTTTACAATATTGGACAGTGCTAGGAACCTGCAAAAAAACAAAAAGGGTCTTGTATTTATACATGATAGATAATTAATCTAATTGTGTTAGGTATTATGTTGGAATTAAAGAGGAAGTGTTTGAGTTGTATAAACAGGGTTCAGATCCCAGCCTTACCACATTCTCAGGCAGCAAATTAACTTTTCTGAGCTTCATTTTCCTCATCTGTAAAATGAAAATGTTAATAGTATCTATTTCCTGGAATAGTTATGAGGGTAAAATGAGATAATGCATCTAAAGCTTCCTCATGTGCCTAGCACACAGTAACTGCTTAATAAATATTTAAAAGAATTATTGTAATCTTCCATCATTGCTGGATCTGGTACCAAACTTAAATACTTTCATGTAGGTTCAGATTTCTTACACCTAGACTTTTCAAGAATAGGTTTGTAAAAGAATCATAGTTTATAGAATAATTTAATTTTATCTAACCCTAAAAGCAGTACTTAAAAAAACTGTTAGATATATATACATCCTATTTGTCCAAATAGAGCTTTTTGGAAAGCCAGGAATCCCAAGGCCTCTGGCTCTTGTTTTCCTCATCTGGAAAATGAAATTCCATTTTCATAAAATTTAACAAAGATATGCACACTTCTACATAGATGGAATTACATCCTCAGGTTATGGTGCTGTGGGTTTTTCTTATTGAATGAAGGGATCTATGTCTTCTCAAGCTTGATACGTAAGGAAGGAAGAGAAGATGTAATGAGGATTTAAACAGATTTATTGAAAATCATATTTGGAATGCATGAGTTGCAGCCCCAAGATTAAGGCAAGTGTCTCTCAGTACATTTTCTTCAGTAGTAATAGACAGGAAAAGGCTTTTCCTTTTAAAATTATTCTGTAATAAGAAATGGTTTAAACTGGAGAACTTCTTTATTCAGTAATTTGGACAGATCAAGGGATACAATGAAAATATCATTCAGTAACAGAACTAAAGCTGTTCTAACAGAACTATGTCAGTCTGAATTAGAAAGAGATGGTCATGACAATTGACAGCCATCATGCTGGTACACTCACCACAGGACAGACCTGAGCCAGATAGTCTCATTAATTCCTGTCCCTGACCTTCCTCAACACTACCCCTCTGAATTCTGTTCGAAACCCTTGAGTGGCTTCTCTTTTGTCTCAGAATAAGGTTTCCAAAACTCAAAACTTAGCATACCCTGAAAGTCCCTGGATGGTCCAGACCCTACTGACTTCCTTAGTAATTCTACCCTCATTCATGTGTTTTAGCCACACCATCCTCAAATGAAACATACTCCCACTGCCACGGGGCCTTTGCAAAGACTGTCCTCTCTGCTTGGAATGCCCCAGTGGGCTCTTCTTCATGCTTTAGACCATAGCTCAAGCGTTTATGGTACCATTGAATATCTTCTTCATAACTCTCAAAATTATAATCAATAACTAATTATGCAATTAATTTGTTAATATTATAGGTGTTTACATTTCCCATTACAATAGAAATGTTATGAGCATAAGGACTGTCCTTAATATGCTGACCATTCTATTCCTAATGTTTGTATAGGACAAATGTTCAATAAATATTTATTGACTATGTAAATGAATGGATTTTCATTCTCTACCAATATCAGAGCTTGGGCTATAAACCTCTAAGTGCAACATATCTTTTTTTTAATTTTTTTCCCCATTTATTTATTTTATTGCATTTTAGGTTTTGGGGTACATGTGAAGAACATGCAAGATTGTTGCATAGGTACACACATGGCAGTGTGATTTGCTGCCTTCCTCCCCATCACCTACATCTGGCATCTCTCCCCTTGCTCTCTCCCCAGCTCCCCACCCCCCACCGTCCCTCCCCTATTTCCCCCCAACTGACCCAAGTGTGTAGTGCTCCCCTCCCTGTGTCCATGTGTTCTCATTGTTCAACACCCCCCTCTGAGTGTGAATGGAAACTTATGAGTCACTCAACTCCATGAGCGCTGGCTTCTGGTGACTTGTATACCTGTGATATCTTGTGTGTGTATGTGGATAAATATCTATTGATCTATGCCCTCACCTGTTTTCTCTTTCCCTGGGTTGCTTTTACTCCTAGATACCCTGCCAGGTAACCTATGATTTCCTCATTTTTGGCATCATTTTCCTATTACTGGTCTTTTTTGCTTTTCCCAATCCCCTCAGAGGCCAAGACCATCCTGAAATCTGGTGGTCTCATTGGTATTCACCATTCATGGCTCCCAGGCTTTTGATTTAATGGCTCTTTTACTTTCAAGTCCTGCCTTCTTCCCTGCCAAGATATTTAGTTATTGTTATTCATAGAAAATAATTCAAAAAATAGATTATTCTCTCTCTCTCTCCATCTCTCAGCTAATGGGGGCACTATTATTGGTTTTAGGGCTATGAACTTTAGGACAAAGAAAATTTTTTAAATCCTTGGTTGAGTTTCAGGAGCTTCATGATATTTTTCACTGAATACCATGCACCCTTTTATAAAATAATGATGATATGCCTGGCTCTTTAAGAGGATGCAAATTGTACAACTAAGACTTGGGAATTGAGAGCTTTTGAAAAATAATTGAAACTTTCATACTGTTTACACAACTATAGTTGTGATTTATTTATTTATGTGTTCATCAATCTAACAAGCATGTGTTCAGTTTCTAATATGAGTTAGGCACCATCTTTACACCTAGTTGGTGATAGAATGATGTAGAGGGCAGATGAAAGTCCTGTCCTCAATGAGGCATACATTCATCTTGCAAGAAATGAAGAGTAAACAGTAAAATATCTATTTATAGTGAGTACAATGCTAGAATATTATGAGTTAGCTATAATCACTGAAAATCCGTTTTCTCCTCCATGGTAAGAAATGTATTCCTGCTCTAACTTGGCCATGCTATGTGCACTGTTCAATTATAGCAGTGTTTTTCTTTTTCTTTTTAAAGTTTTATTTTAGGTTCAAGGTACATGTGCAGGTTTATTATTTAGGTAAACTGCATGTCATGGGGGTTTGGTGTATAGATTGTTTCATCATCCAGGTAGTAAGCATAGTACCTGATAGGGAATTTTTTAATAGTCACTTTTCTCCCACCAGTCACCCTCAAGTAGGCCCCAGTGTCTGTTGTTCCCTTCTTTGTGTCCACATGTACAATATTTAGCTCCCACTTATAACTAAGAATCTACGGTATTTTTTTTCTGTTCCTGCATTAGTTTGCTTGGAATAATGGCTTCTAGCGCCATCCATGTTGGTGCAAAGGATATGATCTTGCTCTTTTTTCTGGGCTCCATACTATTCCATGGTGTATATGTATCACATTTTCTTTATCCAGTCTACCATTGATGGACATTTAGGTTGATTCCATGACTTTGCTATTGTGAATAGTGCTGTGATAAACATATATGTGCATAAGTCTTTATGGTAGAGCAATTTGCATTTCGCTGGGTATTTACTCAACAGTGGGATTACTAGGTCAAATGGTAGTTCTGTTTTAAATTCTTTGAGAAATCACCGCACCGCTTTCAATAATTATTGAACTAATTTACATAACCACCATTAATGTATAAATATTGGCTTTCCTCCACAATCTCACTGGCATCCTTTCTTTTTTTGATTTTTAATAATAGCCAATCCGACTGGTATGAGATGGTATCTTGTGTGGTTTTGATTTGCATTTCTCTAACAATTAGTGATGCTGAGCATTTTTTCATACGGTTCTTGGTCACGCATATGTCTTCTTTGGAAAAGTATCTTTTCATGTCCTTTGCCCACTTTTTAGTAGAGTTGGTTGTTTTTTACTTGTGAATTTGTTTAAGTTCCTTGTAGACATTGGATATTAGACTTTTGCTGGATACAGTTGGTGAATATTTTCTCCCATTCAGTAGACTGTCTTTTTACTCTGTTTCTTTTGCTGTGCAGAAGCTCTTTCGTTTAATTAGGTTCCATTTGTCAATTTTTGTTTTTGTTGCGACTGGTTTTTGTTTGCAGATGATATGAGTCTATAGATAGAAAACCCCATAATCTCTGCCCAAAATCTCCTAGATCTGATAAACAGCTTCAGCAAAGTTTCAGAATACAAAATCAATGTACAAAAATCAGTAGTATACATCAGCAGTATTTTTCAAAATTTTTTAAAGATTCCCTAGTGATCATGAAATTGAGAGTTTACTAATATTTTTAATGAATTTCATAGAATATATCAGAGATTATTTCACATATTAAAGGTTAGTATTGACATTTGTTTCAGATTTAAATATATGGATATCCTGGTTCTAAGGTAAAATGTATGTGACAGCAGGTCACCATCAAAAATGTATGAAGGCATGAATCCTCAGGCCACAACCACAGCACTGTGTCATCACATATGAGGTGCTTAGGGGCACCACCTATGAGGTGCTTGTTATAATGCTAACAAGACAGGCAGCTGGTTCCATTAGGACAAGATGTAGGCACACTCAAGTTCAGCTTCATTTCAAAGGATATTTCATCTCTTTAGATTTTGGATTTGAAAATACTATTTGAATGTATAGTCAAGAAGAACTAAAAATAAGTTATCACTCAGCATGAGCAACTTTAAAAATGATATTATGGGGATAGGAAGCATTGGTAGGCTTTCCTAACTATAGATATGCCACGTAATTATTAAGTTACTCCATTTACTCCATCTTTATTGAGCACTTACCATGCCCCAGGCACTGTGCCGAATAAATCACACATAGTTCTGACTCTCATCATGTTTACAATTTTCTCTTCACTTAATGGCCCTTAACCCTGACAGTGCAACAGAATCATCTGGGGGACTTTTGAAAAAAACTGATGCCCAACTCTATTCCTAGAGATTCTAATTCAATCAGTCTGGAATAAGAGGCAGAATTAACATTTTTAAAACTGTCTAGATGATTCTAATGTGCAACCATGATTGAGAATCAATGGCCTTCAGCATTCAATAAAAATCTTGTAAATTTGAATATTATTTTGCTTAAAATACCCAGAACAGTTTTTTTTCTCTCAGGGTGATAAAATAAACTCTTCTTACAAAAGTGAGAATTTTAAAATTTCTCTAAAAAATGTCAGCATCTATAAAATCCTTAAATTTTTTTATCATTTTTAAATACTAATCTTTATCATTTTAAAAACTCTTCTCCGGCTAAATATTCATTAATAATCAATTTTTAAATTATTTTTATTTTTACTTTTCACCTCAGTTACTAGTTTGAGTTATTTGTGAATTCGTGAAACAACCTAAATTTCCATTTCCTCTTAATGGTTAAAATTAAGGACAAAAATCACCCCTTAAATTTCATTTTTTAGTGACTGTTATCAAATTAAAGTTCTATATCTATACAGTTGTAGATAAAATATTTAAATTGATAACCATTTGGATATTTGTTTCATTTTGCTATGAATTATATTAAAATATTATTAAAAGTATGAGTCATACTTTTACTCCCATTAATACATTTACTAATAGCTCATTTATCTTTGCCTTGTAATAATAAATCTCCTTATAGTCAAAGTTTATCAAGAATCTGAAAAAAAAAAAAATCTCTGCCTGATTCCAGGCCCCATTTCTCTCATCAGCTTTTGTGTTTTCTCTGTTTTAAGAGTTTTTAACTGGTTAAAAAAGGGAACTCTCATCTCTAACACAGCGATTTTTGCCTTCCCTGAAGATAGGATTAAACCATCTGATTGAAGGGCTCCATTCTGCCTTATTTCCTTTTCAAATGAAGCTGAGCAAATCAGCTGAAGTAGCTGTTAGCTGTCTGTGTTTCCCCCCACGTTGGGCTCATTGCTTGTTGATGATATTCTTATTTATTCCATTCTTTGGAGATATTGATGACAACTAGAGGTATCTTTCATCTTCTCTCATCTCATGATTAGACCCTTAAGTGTGTCTGTGGCCTATGAATACAGTCACCTTGACTTGGCAGCCCACAACTATGTGGACTTAACCTCATCCCTTAAGTTCCCTGAGCCTCAATTTTCAAAGGGACAAAATAGAGAGGAAGCAAGAGAGAGAAAGAGAGCAAGGATACACTATAAGTATTAGACATAACACATGCAAACTACTCAGCACATTGTCTACACTTTCTAGGGTACAATAAATGGCATATAGTATTAATATTGAGCTGATAGCCTTTCTGTATGTTAATAATAATCCATGACGTGGTGTAAGGTAAAAGCATAACTTGGAGCTCTTGAAGACAACAGCAGTAAACCAAATGTCATAATAAAGTGAGTTACACATTTTGTTTTGTTGTCCGGTGCATATGAAACAGATGTGCTTTCATCAGGCTTTGTTGTTACATTTTTTTTTTTTTTTTTTTGGACGGAGTTTCGCTCTTGTCACCCAGGCTGGAGTGCAATGGCGCGATCTCGGCTCACCGCAACCTCCGCCTCCTGGGTTCAGGCAATTCTCCTGCCTCAGCCTCCTGAGTAGCTGGGATTACAGGCACGCGCCACCATGCCCAGCTAATTTTTTTTTGTATTTTTAGTAGAGACGGGGTTTCACCGTGTTGACCAGGATGGTCTCGATCTCTTGACCTCGTGATCCAACCGCCTCAGCCTCCCAAAGTGCTGGGATTACAGGCTTGAGCCACCGCGCCCGGCCTTTTGTTACATTTTTAAAGCACATAAAAGTTATGTTGACCCTATGTTATAGTCTATTAAGTGAGCAATAGCATTATGTCTAAAAAATGTATATAGCTTAAAAATACTTTATTGGCCCCGAATGCTAGCGATCGTCTGGGCCTTCAGTGAGTTGCAATCTTTTAGCTGGTAGAGGGCTTTGCTTCAATGTTGTTGGCTGTTGGCTGATCAAGGCAGTGGTTGCTGAAGGTTGGGGTGGCTGCGGCAATTTCTGAATGTAAGACAACATTACATTTGCCACATTGATTGATCTTTCACAAACGATTTCTTTGTAACATGTGATGCTGTTTGATAGCATTGTACCCACAGAACTTCTTTTAAAATTTGAGTCAATCATCTCAAACTCTGCCACTGCTTTGTCAATTAAGTTTATGAAATATGCTAAATCCTTTGTCATCATTTCAACAATGTTCACAGCATCTTCAACAGGAGTACTTTCCATCTCAAGAAGCCATTTTTTTTTTTTTTTTTTGTTTCATTGGTAAGAAGCAATTCCTCATTCTTTAAAGTTTTGTTATGAGATTACAACAGTTTGGGTACATCTTTAGGTGCTGTTACTAATTCTAGTTCTCTTGTTATTTCCATTACATCAACTGTGACTTCTGCCACTGAAATCTTACACTCCCTCAAAATCATCCATTTGAGTTGGAATCAACTTCTTCCAAATTCCTATTAATGTTGACCTCCCATGAATCACAGATGTTCTTAATGTCATCTAGAATGGTGAAATCTTTCCAGAAGGATTTCAATTTACTTTATCCAGAGCTATCAGAGGAATCACTATCTATGGTAGCTATAGCCATATGAATTGTATTTCTTAAATAATAAGACTTGAAATTCAAAATTACTTCTCAATCCATGGGCTGCAGAATGGATGTTGTGTTAGCAGGTGTGAAAACAACATTCATGTCCTTGTACATCTCCACCAGAACTCTTGGATGACCAAGTGTGTTATCTATTAGCAGTAATATTTTTAAAGGTATCTTTTCTTCTGAGCAGTAGGTCTTAACAGTGAGCTTAAAATGTTCATTAAACCATGCTGTAAGCTGTCATCTGGCCTTGTTGTTTCATCTATAGAGCACAGACACAGTAGATTTAGCATAATTTTCAGGGCTCTAGGATTTTCAGAATGGTAACTAAGCATTGGCTTCAATTTGAAGTTACCGACTTCATTAGTCCCTAGCAAAAGAATCAACCTATCCTTTAAAGCTTTGAAGCCAGGCAGTGATGTTTACTGTGTCACTGTGAAAGTTCTAAATGGCATCTTTTTCCAAGATAAGGCTGTTTCATTTGCGTTGAAAATCTGTTGTAATATAACCACCTTTATCAATTATCTTAGCTAAGTTTTCAAATAACCTGCTGCAGACATACAATGCCTAGTTTTTCTTTTGCTTTATGATGTTGGCGGACTTTGATACTGAATGAATAGACCCAATTTTTAATTAGGGGTTACAAAATGGAAATCGAATTCTAAGTCTATCCTTTTATTTTTGTCTCTATTATGATCATTCTACAGAGCAGAATGGATCCCCACCCAAAATTGATTGGTCATCAGAGCCGATGATGTCATGCACACCTAGAGGGGATAAGAAGGTTCATTACATGAGGCATTTGGAGGTGAGCAGGGCTGGCTTTGCAAGCTGTCCCACAAATGGCTGGAGAGAGCAGTAAAAGTAGACTAGCGAGGGGTTTATGCTGGGATTACAGTGTGGCACTGAAGTGAGGGTTTCTGTGTACAGGCAAGCTTGTGTGCTTTGTACCTTCTATAGGAGCCAAAGGGGCGAGACCAAGCTTTCCTAGTAGCCTAGATGTGGGGCAGAAAGAAAGGAAAGGAGCTATGAGGTTATAAGTTGTCAGCAGTCAACATAAAACAGTCAGACACGTTACTGCAGGTTATTTATTGGAACATTTTATAAGAAGACATTTGTCCTCGTCCACTATTTGCTAACTAACTGGCAGTATAGTTTAAAAAGGAAAGGTAGGAAAATGCTTGGTCCTTTCATTTATTTACTGATTTACTGGTTTTCAAGATAATGAATTGGTTTGCTGTCATCCTTCAAGGCAATTAATTTTGTTAATGTTATAAACACATGAATCGAAACATTTGATTAGTTTCAATTCATTGTGTTTTTTTATCATTATTGAACAATAAATTGTATTAATTTTAGCAAGTGAGAGGGTCGTTAAATCGGTCTTTGAAGTCCTTTTGTCATGACTCAGGTAGGTTTTGGTCACTTCCTAGCAACCCACTCTGGGTATGTGACAAGGTTTTTCTTGCTCATATTAATTTTCAGGGCCCAGGCCCAGAATCAGCTATTTCTTTATGGAGCCCAGGTTTCTTTTAGAGACAAATTTTACTTCAATACCACAATCTGGGCACTAGCTCATTGCTACTGGGAGGATCACTGTCTCTAGGCTTCTCCCTTCATTAGCATCCAGAGCTGGGAAATACACACAGGCATACATACATATATAAAGATAAAAGACTGCATACGTTTATTTTGCTACTTCTAATTCAAATTTAAGCATACTTAACTTTTTCTCTATTGTATGTGGACCTCCTTCCTTTCACACAGAGAATCTTGGTTCTCAAGGACAGCAGGGATGATAGAATGAAAATATGCTTTAATTGCTCATTTGATTATTTATATATTATACCTATAACAGTATCCAAATAATAATATTGATACTAATAATAATATTAGTAAATATGATTCCTGAAAATATGACAATTATTTTTGCAGATGATTTACACATTCTCCTCCTATATTTCTTGGAGTTCTACTATATCTGCATTGTCAAAATATGTAGTACCTATGAATTCTCTCCTCCCCTTCTTAGCTCTCACTCAATTTTAATTCTACAGGTTCCTATAAACTTACAACTGATGCTCATATCTATGTCTCTCTTGTTACTGGGTAAAAAACATTATAAGGCGATCACCATTTTTTTTATTATTTTTAGTTCTTTCTCAGGTTTTGTCACCACATTTTCATGTTTTTCTAATTTTGATCTGTATTGTTCTTTAATGTCCTATCATTTTCTTAATCTCTTTTAGTTTTAAAATTGTAGATACAGTATTATTGTTTGGGAGCATATCTTTCTGGCATGCTTCCATTGTCTGCAGAGATCTTATTCTGCCCCTTATTCTCTTTTTACTTAAAATAACTGACTATGTGTTTGGCCTTCATGCTTTGCCTTTCCATTTTTATGTGTAATTGGTTCTCTGCACTTTTAGAATGGGGCGTGGTTCAGGAAAGCTTTTATAACTTCACAGAGCTCTCTTGTCTGTTGCTTCATAATGGTCCAAAATAGGCAGCCTGTTTCCTGAGGTCTCCCAGCTCTGCTCTCCGACGCAATGCTGTCTTTCCTTGTCCCTGGTGTCCATCTCCTGCTCAATTTTGATCCTACTCCCAGCAGTTATTCCTGGGGGCAGGCCCATCCTAGCAGGAGCTCTGGCTATTTTGAGAATTTATCTTGAGCTTTGGCTGAGGGCTGCAGCTCCCTCACACCTCTCTAGCCCTAGATTTCTTGTACTCATCCGATGTGGGAGAGAGTAAACCCCACCCTCATTTCAGCTGCTGTTCTCTAGTTAGCCTGTGGCACTTTCCAGTGAATACCCATTAACCATTTAGGGTTCTCTGTTCTCAGCTCTATAAAATGCTGACCTGTACTTTCACTCTTGTTCTCCACAAAAATGCCAATACCTCGGAGATTTTGAGGCTGTTGGTGGCTTACATTTTAGGGTTTGCGGGGACACCTTCTCACCTAGTTTTGTAGTCAGTGTTATTCATGTTTTGCCATATAATTGCTTGAATTTTATGGAGGGATTCAGAATTGAAAAACTTTGCAGTCATGCCACCATCTGCCCAGAATTCTCCTGCATATGTATATTTTTCACTTTGCTAATATAATAGGCAAGGAAGTTTTAAATTTTAATCTTGTTATCATTCTATTATAAAAATAATATATGCCCATTGAGGATATTCAGAAAACTCAAAAAGTACATAGAAAACATAAAAATTGCCTATAATTTTGTCACCCAAGATACATAAACTACTAAAAATTAGTAGTATTTTTAGCCTTTTTTAATGTATAAATAAAACACATTTTATATATATGTATGTATAGTGTATAAGATTATATATGAATCAAATTGATTTAGAGTTTTATATCTGCTGTTTTACAGTTAATGTAGCATAATAAGCCTTTTCCTCTCGTCCTCAATTATTTGAAAGTTTGGTTTTTATGTGATCAAGAAGGTTCATGTATTCACAAACTTGAGAAATTCTAAAATGAATAATATTAGGTGAACTGCTTTACTAACCAGAGAAAAATTAATTTGGACATTCTCCTTAGAACATGTACAGAAAGAAATTCTACAAGAATAAAAGAGTTGAGTATATTTTAAATGAGAAATCAAAAAGAAAATAATACAGGTAAACAGGAAAATACTTTCTAAGCATACAAGCAAGTAGTCACAAAGAAAAGCATGAATACAGCTGACCATGTGAAAAGCAGTATCCTTCTTAGGCATTCAGCTATCATGTCACCGTAGCCTTCAGCAATGACTAAGGATCCTAATCCTCTGTTACCCAGGTTAATAAAGATCATCTTCATTGGCAAGGTACTAAATCAGAATCTTAGAATGAAAGAATCCACTTTTCTAAGTGGTTAACAGTACCTTCCCAATTAATTCATCCCTGAGAATCCAGCAGCCAGCAGTTTAAAACATTGCATTATAGCATATAGTGTTGAAGGAGATCTTATGCAGAATCGGTTGACAATAAAAAGTGTGATGGCTCCTCTTGTTTAGCCTCCTGGTTGGTCTGCGGGACAGTGAATTTCAGGAATCCAAATTTATACAAAATTTCAAACTTGTAGAAAATTAAAACAAGAAAATACACTTATAAAAGAGATAAATTTCAGAGGTGATCATTAACACCTCAAGATTATTTTACTTTCTCAAATTCACTTAATGTTAGCTTCTTGCAGTGCCTCTAAGATTCTCTGCAGGAGGCAATAAGGAAAATACAAAGTTAACATGCTTGGGGCCATTGCCAGTGAAAGATTATAAGAAACAGATAAAACAACTTCTGAATATTCTGAATAATATTCAGATATATATCTCCCGAAGTAATGGTGAACTGACTGCATAAAACATTAAGGCGACCTAGGTGTTTATGAATAGAACACTGAGGCTCTGGGAAGAGACTAGGGTGAGGCAGGTGAGACACCCAGGGATTAGAATTGAAGGAGGCCCCCACTCCCAGGGCCAACCCTGCATTGTGTGACCCTGAACTCGAGTGACTTCTTAAATTGTGTGCCTTACTACCTTATTCACCTCACCTGAGCGCTGGCCCTGCCTTTTCAATGCCTAGTTTTGTTTCCAGATCTTTCCCCAAGCAAATTTATATCTCATCCCCCCACAAGGACTAAAGCGGAGTAAGCTAGTTATGTGTTAGCCTAAGGGGAAGTTCTGCTCAGCCAGACAGAGGAATAGAATGGGCTCGAGTGAGGAGCATCTTCTCTGTATTCACCCTCATCTCCTACAGAAGGAGCTATTAATAGGGACTTGAAAATGAAAAATGAGAGAGAGAGAGAGAATAATCCTGTTAAGCAATGTGCCTTTATTTGTAAGACCTGAAACTAAGCACATCCTGTGTCAGGAAGCAGGGGACATTTTGCATCAGGTTGCATCAAAAGGTAACTTCCACCTTTTAAACCTCTCTTAGTCTGTAAAACAAATAACTATATCTGGTTTGAGACTGAAATTAGTAAGTGTTATCCATGCTCACCAGGTTCCATCTCTGTCCTGGAAGAATGAAATGACTCTGAAAGCAGATAATTTTGTGTGATTTCTTTTATATTTCCCCCCTCAAAACATTTGTGGGCAAACAGCGCTCACTTAGGAAATGCTTTCATTTGCTCTATTTTCCATTAGCTTGGACTCCCATCTTGCTGGTGCTCCCCAGCACCTGTTGAGAGTTCCCACTCTGGCTGGCTGGCAGCATTAAGATCTGGAAGGAAGAATATATTCCACCCTTCCCAACAATGCCTCAGTAGGAAGTGCTTCAGGGAAAATAAGAGGAATTTACTGACCTGAGAATGTGGAACAAAAGCCCAGGTTGGCTCGGACTTTGAGCCCAGAATGGATACACAATTGTCAGGGAATTGATTTCTGTCGCTTGCATGCTTTATTTCATCTTGGGCCACTTTTTATCATTACCCATCTCAGCATTTCTTTTCCTCTTACATTTGAGAAGAGAAAACAGTTATTTTCTCTGCTTCTACATTTCTTTCTTTAAGTAGTAATTATCTTTTTATTCTTCCCACTCACTACCTCGCTTCTCATTATTCTCAGCAGGTTCGACATCAAAACCTGGCTGAATCTGTCCCGGGAACTCATTCTTTTGCCGAAGAGCCTGCTTCCTCGTATACTGTTCAGCTTTTGCAGAAAGCTTTGGGGCATATTTCTTGCTAAAAATAGTAACGCAGTTTAGCTACAGGGCCAACCAGGACTTAAAAATATAATAATATAATAATTATGATTCCCTGTGTGCATATATCATTTCAAAGGCTTTTGCATTACTTACATTAGGCGTCCCACAACCTGGCCCCACCTTCTCCAGACTGTGTGTCCTAGTTTTTCTTTCCTATAGCTAGCTGCTCCCTATTTTTTCCAAATACGCTTTCCCACCTTGTGGCCTTTCCAATGGTAGACTTTCCCATTCCTATACCTCTACCTGGAATGTCTAAATCCCTGAGTCCACCTTTCCTTTGGTATCACTGTTCACTGAAGCCTTTATCATTCTCATGAGCTTGGCCAAGGTGTGCCATCCTCCCCCATGAAGGCTCCCCTAACCCCTAACTACTCCCTGTATACACAAACTTCTGCTTTTGACCCAAGACCCTTTTCAAATTTATCTTGAAAGATGACTCTTTATGTTCTTTAAAGAACAGGAGAAAGTACCCCATTGTTTCCCGGGACCAGGCTGATAAAATGCACTTCAAAGGATTATAAATCGTTCTACTATAAGGACACGTGCACACGAATGTTCATTGCAGCACTGTTTACAATAGCAAAGACCTGGAACCAACCCAAATGCCCATTGATGATAGACTGGACAGGGAAAATGTGGCATATATACACCATGGAATATTATGCAGCCATCAAAAACGATGAGTTTGTGTCCTTTGTAGGGACATGGATGAACCATCATTCTCAGCAAACTGACAGAAAAGCAGAAGATCAAACACCGCATGTTCTCACTCATAGGCGGGTGTTGAACAATGAGAACACATGGACACAGGGAGGGGAGCACTACACACTGGGGTCCGTTGGGAGGAAATAGGGGAGGGACCGTGGGGGGTGGGGAGCTGGGGAGAGATAGCAAGGGTAGAGATGCCAGATGTAGGTGATGGGGAGGAAGGCAGCAAATCACACTGCCACGTGTGTACCTATGCAACAATCTTGCATGTTCTTCACATGTACCCCAAAACCTAAAATGCAATAAAATAAATAAATGGGAAAAAAAATGCACTTCAGTGCTAAACACTTAGAAATTGGAATTTATCACACAGGATACGGTGACGTGGCCCTTAGCTTTGCAGGGGGCATATAAAAATTCATACAGAACTCAACAGACAATGTTCACCTCAGTCTGTTATAAAGGACATATGAAGACTGATTTAAATTCAACAAATATTTGTCGTTTACCCTCCATGCAGGCCCTGTATTAATCACTGAGAATACAAGACAGATGTCTGCACTGGAAGACTGGTAAATGGGCTAATCAATTTGGATTTATTTTTTTTCCCATGTGATGAGTTAATGCAGTGATTCTCAAACCTGGCTGTGCAGCAGAATCACCAAGGGAACATGCTTTTATGTATTTGTTTATTTATGCATTCGTTGTGAATTCTGTTTATTTTGTAGAAATAAGTAATACATTCACTGGATACAAATCTAAAATACTGAAAATACCCTGCACCACTACACCATTGTCCCAGGCACCAAGATTTCCTCCTGGGAGACCTGGCCAATTTATTTAATATTGTGGGGCAATATTCTTAAAATATTATTTAGCTCCACCAGAGAGTTATTGAATAAGAATCTCTTTGATTCCCAGGTGAGGGCCTGGGATCAGTAGATCTACAAAGCTACTCAGTTGATTGTGGTGACCTGGTCTATAAAATGGCCTTTTTGGAAACTAGGATGATGGATAGACAAAGTTAGGGGAAGGAGTATTTCAAAGATAACGGTGAGAATTTTGAGTGTAGGCAAGGAAGACAATGGTTGTGAATGAAGAACAGTGAATTACAACAGTTTTAGATCTCTGCGGAATTGAAAAAATTTTAAATTAACAAAAAAGCAGTGTGGCCAAAGAAGCACTATTTTCTATCCTGAGCTGAGCTTCTGCAGTCCATGTAAGGTGATCCAAAGCCAGTTTCCGCTCTTATTTTTCCTGAGAAGACCCTAGGAAGCATCCCTGTTATGAGATGGGCAGGAGGCCTCCTTTTACATTTGACTCTTCCCAGCACCAGAGCTGTGAATCTCTAGAGTCCACAGATGCCGTACTTTGATGCCTGGTTGTCAATTTTCTGTCCTTCTCCTGTATGGAAACAACCTCGAGTGATTTCTTTCTTTCTTCCAGAAGCTGGCTGTGAACATACAATGACAGTGTGGGTTCTACAAAACCAACTTTAACTGAAGCATAGTCTTTTATCAGAGAGCCGATGGGGGGATCACCTGGATGAATATCTTTATATTCATATTCATATCATTATGCATGAAGTCAATAATAAGGAAAATTTTGGTTTAGTTCCAGCAGGTCCATTGAGAAGCATCCAATGCTTCCTTAAAGGTCACCTGCAGTGTTGTGACAATATTTGATGGAATCAAATGAATTGGCACAGTTATACTAACAGGTTCAAAGCCTTCTAGTACAGAGTGGCTGGTTAATTCAGTACTTGTAGTCCAAGTCCACTGAGAAGCAGCCAGTACTTCCTTGAAGGTCACCTGCAGTGTTGTGAAGATATTTGACGGAATCAAATGAATTTGCACAGTTATACTAACAGAATCCCAGCATTCTGGTACAGGGTGCTGATTAATTCAATAAAGGACATTCTTTACTCAGCTGGGAAGTACCTATAAACTGTCTATTGTGTTTAAAATAGGCTATCTTGTCTATCTCCCAGCAGCTCCTTCTATTAGGTGTAGGAATCAGGAAGTTGAGGAAGGAAAGAAAGCAAATTCACAAGGCACCGAGGGTCTACCATGGACAGGGACGACTGGCCGTGCCATCGCCTGAGCTTCCCCACAAGGCAGTCACACTGCCAGTCCAGAACTCAAAGCTGACAGAAGCTCTCCTTTGTGTGTCTCCCCATCTCTGCTCTCCTGTGGTGCAAAGTATCTGGGCATCCTTGAGAAGGTTAACCTCCCTGTCTCAATTTCTTCATTCACAAAATAATGCTTACATTAAAAGTTGCCATGAAGATTAAATACACTGAGTGGAAAACACTTAATACTGAATTTGGTGCAGAGAAATTTGAAGTAATTTTTAGCTATGAATAGTTTACTGTTTTGTGCCTATGTCAGGAAATTAGAGTCCAGGACGGTGTTTCACACCTGTAATCCCAGCACTCTAGGAGGCTGAGGCAGGCAGATCATTTGAAGTCAGGAGTTCGAGACCAGACTGACCAACATGGCGAAACACTGTCTCTACTAAAACTACAAAAAAATTAGCTGGGCATGGTGGCAGGCACCTGTAGTCCTAGCTACTCAGAGGCTGAGGCAGGACAATCACTTGAATCTGAGAGGCAGAGGTTGCCATGAGCTGAGATTGTGCCACTGCACCCCAGTCTGGATGACAGAGAAAGACTCTGTCAAAAAAAAAAAAAAAGAAATTAGAAAAACTCAAAAAAACAATCTCAAAATGAATCTAAAAAAACTAGAAAAAAAAAAAAAACCCAAAGCTAGCAGAAGCAAAATGTAAAATCAGAGATAAGCTGAGCAAAATTGAGAGGCAAAAATTCATACAAAAGATCAATGAAACCAAAATACGGTTATTCAAAAGAATGAACAACACTGATAGACTGCTACCTAGATAACAAAGGAAAAAAGAGAGAAGATCCAAATAAGCACAATCGGAATGAAAAGGATGACATTACAATTGATCCCACAGAAATACAAAAGATAAACAGAGACTATAATGAACACCAATATGCAAACAAACTAGAAAATGTAAAGAAAATTGATAAATTTCTGCAAACACACAATCTCTCAAGATTAAACCAAGAAGAAAGTGAAAACTAACAGACCAGTAATGAGTTCCAAAATTGAATCAGTGATAAACACCTACCAACCAAAAAAAGCCCTGGACTAGATGGACTCACAGCTTAATTCTACCAGTTGTACAAATAATTGTTACCAATACTGCTGAAGCTATTCCAAAAAGCCAAAAAGGGATTCCTCCCTAACTAAATCATTATCCTGATACCAAAATATGGCAGAGACACAATGAAAAAAGAAAACTTTAGATCAATATCTTTGATGAAAATAAAAACCCTCAACAAAATACAAATAACCTGTATTGTGCAGCACATTGAAAAGTTGATTCACCATGATCAAGTAGAATTCATTCCTGAGATGCAAGGTTGGTTCAACATGTACAAGTCAAAAAAAGTGATTCACCACATAACAGAATTAAAAACAAAAAATATATGATCATCTTAATAGATGCAGAAAAATCTTTATAAAATTTAATGCTCCTTCATGATAAAAATCCTCAACAAACTAGGCATTGAAGGTACATACATCAAAATAATAAGATCCATCTATGGCAAACTCACAGCCAACATTATACTGAATAGGCAAAAGCTGGAACCATTCCCCTTCAGAACTGGAACAAGACAAGAATGCCCACTCTCACCACTCCTATTCAAGATAGTACTGGAAGTCCCAGCCAGAGCAATCACGCAAAATAAAGAAATAAAAGGGATCCAGATAGAAAAAGAAGAAGTTAAAGTGTTTCTCTTCACTGGCAATGTTATTTCATACTTAGAAAACCCTAAAGACTCCCATAAGGCACCTAGAACTGATACACTTTAGAAAAGTTTCAGGATACAAAATCAGAGCAAAAAAAAAAAAATCAGTAGCATTTTTAGACACCAATAGCATTCCAGTTTAGAGCCAAATCAAAAACACAATCCCATTTATGACAGTCACAAAAAATAGCGAAATACTTGGGTATACATCTAACCAAGGAGGTAAAGGATAACTACAAGAACTGCAAAACACTGCTGAAAGAAATCAGGGATGATACAAATAAATGAAAAACATTCCAAGCTCACGTATTGGAAGAATCAATATAATTAAAATGACCATGCTGCCCAAAGCAAGTTACAAATTCAATGCTATTCACATCAAATTACCAACATCATTTTCTACAAAATTAGGAAAAAAATGCTCTAAAATTCATTTGAAACCAAAAAAGAATGGCCAAGGCAATCTTAAGCAAAAAGAACAAAGCCAGAGGCATCACATTACTCAACTCTAAACTATGCTACAAGCCACAGTAACTAAAACACATACATAGATCAATAGAACAGACGTAGACCCCATAAATAAAGCCACAAACCTACAACTATCTTGTCTTTGACAAACTTGACAAAAATAAGCAATGGAGAAAAGCGTCCCCACTCAATAAATGATGCTGGGATAACTGGATATCCATATGCAGAAGAATGAAACTGGACCCCTACCTATCACCATATGCAAAAATTAAGTCAAGATAGATTAAAGTCTTGAAGGTAAGGCCTCAACAATAGAAATCCTAGAAACAATTGTAGTAAATACCCTTCTGGACATCAACCTTGGTTAAGAATTTATGGCTAAGTCCTCAGAAGCAATTGCAGCAACAACAACAAAAAATTGGCAAGCTGGACCTAGGAAAACTAAAGAGCTTCTGCACAGCAAGAGATCAAGGAAGTAAACAGACAACGTAAAGATGGGAGAAAATATTCACAAACTATGTATCCGAGAAAGGTTTAACATCCAGAATCTGTAAGGAACTTGAACAATGGAGCAAGCACAAAACAACCACTTTAAAATGTGTGTAAAGGACATAAAAAGACAGTTCTCAAAAGAAGACATACATGCGGCCAACAAACATGAAAAAAATACTCATCATCACCACTCATCAGAGAAATGCAAACCAAAACCACAATGAGATACCATCTCACAACAGTAAGAATGGCTTTCGCTAAAAAAGTCCAAAAAATAACAGATGTTGGTGAGGCTGCGGTGAAAAAGGGACAATGGTGGGAATGTAAATTAGCTCAGCCACTGTGAAGAGCAGTTTGGAGATTTCTCAAAGACCTTAAAACAGAACTACCATTGACCCAGCAATGCTATTAATGGGCATATCCCCAAAGGAAAATCCTAGCAATGTGTATATACCCCAAAGGACACATACACACACCCATATGTTAATTACAGCACAATTCACAATACGAAAAACATGGAATCAACTCCAGTGCCCATCAGTGGCAGATTAGATAATGTAATCGATATATACCATAAAATGCTATACAGCCATAAAAAATGA
Source organism: Sapajus apella (assembly GCF_009761245.1). NCBI lineage: Eukaryota > Metazoa > Chordata > Mammalia > Primates > Cebidae > Sapajus > Sapajus apella. The sequence continues at coordinate 6,382,714 of NW_022437011.1, read as the reverse complement.
AACCATGTATTTTGCAGCAACATGGATGCAGTTGAAGACCATTATTCTCAGTAAACTAATGCAGGAACAGAAAACCAAATGCCAGATATTCTCACTTGTAAGTGGTAGGTAAACATTGGGTATACATGGGCATAAAGATAGGAACAACAGACACTGGGGTCTACTAGAGGACAGAGAAAGAGAATAGGGCAGGGGCTGAAAAACTACTTATTTTGTACTATGCCCATTACCTGAGTGACAGGTGCAATCATACCCTAAACCTCAGCATCATGCAATATACCTTTGTAACAAACCTGACCATGTACCTCGATTCTAAAACAAAAGTTGAAAGAAATAGTTTATTGTTTTGCATATTAGCATCAGACTTCTCTCTAGTTAGCTAGCTATCCTTCAACCTACTAAAAAATGTTGGTGGATGTTGGTTTATCTAAGTGTCCATTCTTTCCACAGTTATTGATCATCCTTTGTTAGACTTGATGAATCAAGAACATTTTCAAAGTGTTCTGGGTTTTATTAAGAGATTCCCAAATAATCATCTTGCCCATTTCTTTCCTAGGGTCCTGGAATTATAAGAATTTAAGGCTTTGAATTTACAGCATCAAAAACCCAGAAGGAACGTCAGAGATGAGTGATCAGTCCAAGGCATTTGTCTTAGAGGAGACAACTCCCAGTCCCAGGAATAGGAGACAGACTTACCCAGGCCACAGAGTGAAGAAGTGTCATAAGCCACACTGGCCTCCTTCCCCATCTTCAAACAGAACCCATAACAAAACAGGGCAGGCAGAACAAAATACCACCAGCTGGGTGGCGTAAACAACAGAAATTTATTTCTCACAGTTCTAGAGGTGGACAAGTCCAAGATCAAGGTGTCAGCAGGTTTGCATTCTTCTCGAGCCTGTCTCCTTGGCTTCCAGATGGCTCTCTTCTTGCTGTGTCTTCGCATGGCCTTTCTTCTGTGTGCATGCATCCCTGGTCTCTCTTTTTACATCCAAATTTTCTCTTGTAGGGACACCAATTAGATGGGATTAGGCCCACCCTGATGGCCTTATTTTAACCCAACGATCACATTTAAGAGTCTATCGCCAAATGCAGTCACATTCTGATGTACTGGGCTTAGGGCTTCAACATATATATTTTGGGGGGACAAAATTCAGAGCATAACACGTCTCTGTGTCAGAATGTGCTTCCCCTTCCATTTAACTAATTTCTAATCAACTTCTGGATCACAATACAAGTGTCATTTCCTTGAGTAAATGCATCCTGACTGCCTTCTCATTCCCCAAAGACAAGATCAGACTCCTTTCTAGGTACATTTGTGGCACAATTTTACTTCTATTTGTGACTGTTAACAAAGAAATAACTGTGTAAGTGGCTGATTCTCTTCTGTCTCCCTCCATGAGACTTTCACCTCCATGGACATGAAGCTGGCCAGTCTTACTCAATGCTGTGTCCTTAGTAACTAGCTAGTGCTTGGCACAAGTTATTCAACAAATAATTTTCGAATAAAGAAATAAACGTATCATGCTTTAAGTAATTAAAATTGCAGAACCCTCTTTGACATTATTATTTTCAGACTATTCCTGTTTTCTCACCTTTGTCTATAATGCTCCTGGTGTAGAATTCTACTCATACCACTCTAAGCCCAACACAGACAGCCTCCCCCAGTTCTTCTCCTTACCCAATGCATAATCAACTCTTTTTTCTTCAGCAGTGTTGTAGCATATTATTGACGTGGTTGATTTTGCACTTAATCATAGCACATCAAGGGCACATTTTTACCATGCTTATCCCAAAACACACTTCACCTAAACTATGTTTCCAAATCCCTGGCACACAGCCTAACTCCTGGAAGAGTAGGCACACAATAAAGAGTCAGTGCTTTTTAGGAGGCAGGATAGGAACAGAGCCCACCTTGAGTGGTAGAGCCAGCTGTGGGCATGCAGCAATTCTTAATGATTCCAGACAATCTGGGGGTTTTTGCTGCCCTGCCCATGCCAGAGTCTTCAACTTAGCTGGATGAGCCACTCTCTCTGTGTTTCTCAGAAACAGTTCACAGATCTGGCTCTAGAAGGACTCCAATGATGAAACGCATTGAATCTTTCAGATCATTTTCCTTAAGAGGAAAAAAAAAAGCAATAAAAAAAGAAGGAGGGGAAGAGAGGAAAACAAAGAGGAAAGCAAGCTTGTGAACCTTCTGTAATCTAATTTAAATTCTGATCAAAATTTACACTGATTCTTTGGTCTATGCTTACAGAGACAGAAGCACAAATAACTGTGCCAGCCTGAGGAAGCAGACCCGTCTAGTTCAGATTCCATGTAGGCTCCTGTGGCTTAGTCTCCACTGTGAAAAGGGAATAATAACATGTGCTTCATGCTCCACAGCAGCATGACAAGATGCAGACAAGGTATCAAGAGTTAGAGAGCCCTCTGGAAGTTTAACAAGTTGCTCCAGTTGGAGAGGCTCTTGCTTAGCTTCAAAGTGGTTGAGGAACAGAAATGAGAAAACCAGCGTTCATTAGAAGGACATATCCAAGCTTTGATTGGCAGCAATATCCACAAGTAGAGCTGCCCAACATACTAGATATTCTGAGGTTTTCAGAGAACATTGGTTTTTATAAAAGCCAAAGACTCATCCTTCCTCCATCTCCAGACATGCAGGTACCTCTGCCCCTGACCACTTTCACTTTCCAGTGAAAATCACCCTGTCCCATATATTGTCCCTTATCTCAACAAAGAGATAACATGGAGAGAGCATGGCACATGGCTAAAACTGTGGATTCTGGGGTCGCTCGGGCCTGAGTTCGAGTTACAGTTCTGCTACTTACCAGCTCTATGATCTACAGAAAGCATCTGACCTTTAGTCTCTTCATCTTTGATATGACAAAAATAATGGCAACTGTCCCCATAGAATTGTTGGGGAGCTTATACTACATGGGCTGATGACACAGGGTTTGACACATCAGTGCTCAACAAATGGGACACACACTGTAACACTGTAACTTCAACTCGTCTGATGCTTCATCTCCTTTTTCAAGATTGATTCTCTTGGTCCCTTCTGTTTTCTCCATTCCTCCTCCTAGAATCTTCTTTATCAAGCCAGAGTGAACCCAATTGACCTCCAGAATGACATCTCTTCTCCAATTTTTTGACCTGAGCACTGTGCAATTTTATAGGAGGCAAAGTTTCTCAAACCATCTACAACTAATCAATGAAGAAAACTGTTCCTCTCTAATTACAGGAGTCTCTTCAAGTCCATAGGCTTCATTACAAGGACCCCAAATTTTAGACAGATGCATCCTTTTCCCTCTTCCCACACCCAAGCAATTCCCCAAAGCTTCTCCTTTGCAAAACATGCTAAAAAAAATGCAGAGTCAGGAAATAAGAGCTGTTGGCTCATAATTCTCAAAGCATTCCAACTTGAGACTCTTAACTTCTTAAGCAGCATAGTTATTACCTGCAGGATATGTAAAGGACATGGAAAATTACTGAAGCATTACATTGAGAAGTGCAAATGTCAAAGGCAAAAAGAAAACTGTAAATATAGTTACAGACTTGAAAGTGCAGGCAGCAAAAACAGCTATGGGGAAAAATTTCCTTGGAAAATAAAGATGCAGATTCCAGGTAGCTGCCTTTGACAAAAAGCATTGCTCCCTACAAGGCTCTTTCCCTATGCTGGTATGTGGAAGCTGCTCAATAAAACTAGCTGAATGAACAGTAAATCGTAGACACAATTAAGCATTTATTTTATTAATAAAATGGTGGAGTTAAAGTAGTTTAAAAATTCTGCTCTCTCCTCGAGCTCATCCTCTCATAATGTATGAATCGTATAATATCCTTCCTTTCTTTTTCTCTTGCATCAGATGTTTCTCTGCTTCTAGTTATCATAACTATTTGGATGACTGGCTCTCACTATGACAATGCACTGGTAAGGTCTGGACTTACATGCACTTTATGGCAGGCTGAAACCAAAATGTTTCAACCTCCTACAAGATCATAAAAACCAGCCTTAAGTGTTAAGAGATATGATATTCTAGGCTCCAATTTCTCTATTGATCTCCACCACTGTGGTTCTGTATGCGTCCAGATATACAACACTATTGTATTTCCATGTAAAATCTACCTTAGTAAAAGATTGCATTCCTTAAAACTCCTTACCCATCTTAGTTTGTTCTGCTCCTTTATGTTTGTGGTGAGCACTGTCTGTGGAGCCTCTTTCTTTATGGTCTTCATACATTCTACATGGGTCTCTGCACTGAGCATCAGTGTGACTCAGGCTTGAGTACCATCAATGCCTGACTTAAGTGAACTGCTCCTAGCAACTATCTCCTCTTCAAACTGCCGGTGATATTTATATGACTAAATATGATTTACTGATTGTGAATCAAACAGGCAATATTTTCTTCCACGCTTGTCAATGAACAATGCTACCTTCTTATCAGGGATCCCTGGATATTGCAAAGCATCATACAGGCAGTTGTTTGACAAGTAAAATTGCCCTGACCCAATAAAGGACCGACTTGTCTGCCTATGTGAGATGAAATTTTTCTGGGTAGATGATGGTGGTTCTTCCCACTCTGTAGAAGGAGATAAGATGCTAGCATTTTTTAAAATTTAATTTATCCTTCGCTGGCTGTGATGGAGAGGTTCGCTCCACATTGAATGAGTCTGTGATTAGCTTGGCTATGATTATTTATTTATTTATTTAGAGACGGAGTCTTACTCTGTCAACCAGGCTGGATGGAGTGTAATGGCGCGATCTTGGCTCACTTCAAGCTCCACCTCCAGAAGTCAAGGTATTCTCGTGCCTCAGCCTCCCTGAGTAGCTGAGATTACAGGCACCCACAACCAGCCTGGCTAATTTTTGTATTTTTAGTAGAGACGGGGTTTTGGCATGCGGCCAGGCTGGTTTCGAACTCCTGACCTCAGATGATCCACCCGCCTCGGCCTCCCAAAGTGTTGAGATTACAGACGTGAGCCACTGTGCCCAGCCGGCTATGATTCTTAAAAGGAAATATGGTATGATAGAATACTACACAGAACAAAGAAGAATGAACTACTGCCACATGCACCATGAATGAATCCCACAGGAACAGTATTATGCAAAAGAAACCAGAAGCAAAAAGGGTACTGCTATGAAGCTCAAGAGCAAGCAAAACAGATATATAATGACAGAAGGAAAAATATGGTGATCTCTGAAGAGGTTGTTGACTGAAAAGGGGCACATGTGACCTTTCAGGGGTCCTGAAAATATTCTATATCTTGATTTGGGTGCTAGCTACACAGATGTATACATGTGCAAACACTTATTAAGTTGTTCATTAAAGATTTATACACCTGACTGTGCATGTTGTACCTCAATTTTGAAAGTTTAAAAAAACAAAACTTTACAACACAGACACTTGGTATTAGATTACAGAGAATCACAAAATGAGACACCAACCAAGATAAATCCAGAATCCAGATAAAATTTCAAATTTGCTATTATATGGAAGTGTTGATTGCAGTCTGAGGATGCCTAACTTCAGGTGCACTGTCGTCATTAGCTGGAAAGGCTATAAGCACTTTTACTTATGGAAGTAACTCAAGGAACATTGCTAAACCTTATAAGGTAACTCCTTTTTCTGTTTAACAGCATCACAGTATGTTGCTGAAAACATTCTTGGGAAAAATTTAGTTAGGGACAAGTGACATTAGAGACGTTTTAATTCATGTTTTCATTCACAGAACATTATTTCTAATATTGGTTCATTTCAAACTCAAAATTATATAAATTTTTAATAACAAGAATTTTTTGCTAATGTCAACCACTTTGAAAAATAGTCCATCTGGAAAAACTGCATAGCTGTAAAAATGACATTTCGATATTTAGAGTGCAGTTGGCTTACAAGGAAGATTCTCTCTGTGACCACATGTAGGTTGTACATTTCTCAAACAGCTCAGCATTTCAGAACTTCTGAAATCCATTTAGTCTGGAAACTACTAGGGTCTCGTTCAATGAAAAAATAAGCCTGGGTTGCTGAAGGGTACAAAAGCCATTATGCAGGGGAAAATCAATTTTGGGAGGCCTTACATGGGTGTCAGCATTGAGATCTAGAAACTAGCTGCCCGCGACAGGCAGCAGCCACTGTTAGAGAGCTTGCCACAGGCATTCCTTGTGGAGAGCCGCACCTGCCTGGACAGCTGCTCTCAGAGGTCACTTATTTGAGCAACTTTGGAACAGGGATTCTTTCAGTGCCTTGTTTGTACCCAACAATCTGTCCAATTGTAAGCAAGGCTTTACTTTAATACTTGGCATGGTATGGTGGGAATAGTACTACAGGTTTTGAGTTAAAACTCACCTTTAGCACACTTATTACTGTATGTCCTTGACCTAGAACTCAAACTTCAGTCCCTTCATTTATATTTTTTTAAAAAAGGCCAATAAACAAGAGATGATGTCAGCAAAATGGCTGGCTAGAAGCCTCTGGTGTTCTTCCCCCACAACCAAGATGGCCAAAACAATGCATAAACCATATTTTAATGAAAATAACTAAAGAAGATCACCAGAGTACATCAAAAGAGTCTAAAAAACTTTGTAGAGCACAGAAATCCAGGATGGCCACATTGAGAACCAAAGGGAACACCTGGCCTCTGCCGCCCCGAATGCCAGTGAGGATTAGCTCAGAACCAGGAGGGACTTTTCCCTGTGGGTGAAAGATAAACAGATCCCAGCAGCACCCATTAATACCTGGGACGCCTACAGTCCTTACCACTAGGGACCTGCGGTTCTCACAGTCACTGACTCCAGCTGAGGGAGTTGCCTGGATCCACACAGCTATGTTTCCCCAAGGAAAGGAGCTGACACTGTGACCCAACACTGTGGCCCATGTGACTACTACACGATGCCATCTTGGAAGTGGAGCTACTGCTGGAGTATGTTCTCCTCCAGGAGTGAAGGGCCGCAACACCATTCCATTCCTGAGTTTTAGCCACCACTAAACCCAACCTGTCCAGTGGTCCACCATCTCTCAGCCAAACAGCTGCTACATCCTACCCCATAGGGGCACATGGCCTTAAAGTTGCCTTATCTACCTTTCTTGGTCACTGCCGTGCCTTGCCCCTCAGGGCCTGAGCTGAAGCTGTACACTCTCTCCTGGAAAAGCATGCCTTGGCTGAGTTGCTCCATCTACCTGACCCCCTCCACCCAGTAACTTCTCTACCTTATTTTTTGGGACTAGAGCTGAAGTTGTTCACTGCCTCCCAAGGAAACAGCTCCTTGGCAGAACTTCTCCAACTACCCTTCCTAGTTGCTGTATGTCTTGCAATGCATTTACATTAAAGAAGAAGAAAAATCTCAAATATAAAATCTAACATTGCACGTCAAGAAACAAGAAAAACAAGGACAAACCAAACCCTTACTTAGTAGAAGGATATAAGTCATGAAGATAAAAGAAGAAATAAATGAAACTAAGAATTAAAATTACAAAAGTTAATGAAGAGTTTCTTTTTTGAAAAATAAACAAAACACAAACTTTTAGACAGACTGAGAAAAAAAGGAGAAGACTCAGATAAATAAAATCAGAAACAAAAAAGAGACATTATAACTAATTCCACAGAAATACAAAGGTTCATGTGAGCTATTATTAACAACTATATGCCAGAAAATTAGAGAACCTATCAGAAATGGAAAACTTCTTGAACAAAAACAACCTACCAAGATTGAATTATGAAGAAACAGAAAAATCTGAACAGACCAATAATGAGTTACAAGATTGAATTATTAATAAACAGTTTTCTATCAAAGAAAAGCCCAGGACCTGATGGCTTCAATGCTGAGTTCTAACAAACACTCGAAGAACTAATACCAGTTCTTCTCAATATACTCCAGAAAATTAAAGAGGACAGAATTCCTCCAAAATCATTCGATATGGCTGGTATTATCCTTATACCAACCATACAAGGGCACAAAAACAACAACAACAAAGAAATCTTCAGGCCAATATCTCCAATAAATACAGAGGCAAAAGTCCTCAACAAAATACTAGCAAACTGAATTCTATACCACATAAAAAATACAATTCACCACAATTAAGTAGAATTTATCCTACGGAAGCAAGGATGGCTCAACATTTGCAAATCAATAAACATTATTTATCACATTAACAAAATGAGCAAAAATTATCAAAGTATTTTAATAAATTCAGACAAAACATTTGACAAAATTCAACATCACTTGATGATAAAAAGTTTCAACAAATTAGGTACAGAAGGTATGTAATGGAAAATGATTAAAGCCGTATATGACAAATCCATAGCTAATATCACAGAGAATAAAGAAAAGTTGAAAATCTTTTTTTCTAAGATCTAGAACAAAACAAAGATGCCCACATTCACCATTTCTATTCAACATAGTACCACAGTCCAGCCAGAGCAACTATGCAAGAGAAAGAGATAAAAGGCATCCAAATTGAAGAGAAAAAAAGGCCAAAATGTTCTTTTTTGCAGACATCATGATCTTAGAGATGGAAAACCCTAAGGACTCCACCAAAATCTGTTATAATTAATAAACAAATTTCGTAAAGAAGCAGGACACAAAATCAATTTACATTAAGGCGTAGTATTTTTAGGTGCTGTTAATAAACTATCTTTAAAAATCAAGAAAAATTCGCATTTACAATACAATAGCACAAAAAATAAGATTCCTAAGAATAAACCTAACCAAGAAGGTGAAATATATCTACAATGAAAACTATAAAACATTCATGAAAAATGGAAGAGGACACAAATAAATAGAAAGATATCCACAAGTTCATTGATTTAAAGAACTGGAATTGTTAGTGTCCACACTACTCCAAACAATCTATCAAAATATTCGTGATATTCTTCATAGAACTAGAAAAAAAAATTAAAATGTGTATGGAACCGCAAAGAAACTCAAATAGCCAAAGCAATCTTAAGCAAAAAGAACCAAGCTGGAGGGATCACACACCTGGTTTCAAAATGTACTACAAAGCTGTAATAACCAAAATAGCATCGTAGTAACATAAAAACAGGCATATACACCAAGGGACTAGAATATAGTTAGAAATAAATCCATGGACATACAACCAACTGATTTTCAATATAGATGCCAAAAATACATGTTGGGGAAAAGCAATCTCTTCAATAAATAGTATGGGGAAAATGGGAGTGTCTGCATTCAGACATGGAACTAGACCCATATCTCTCACCATATGCAAAAATTAACTCAACATTGTAACTTAAATTTAAGACCCAAAACTACTAGAAAGAAAAAAGCTACTAGAAGAAAACACTGGGGAAATACTTCAGGATATTTATCTTGACAAAGATATTTTGTATAAAACCTCAAAGGCACAGGAAACCAAAGCAAAACAAAAAACAAACAAACAAAAAAAACCGTGGATTAAATCAATCTAAAAGGGGTTTGAACAGCAAAGAAAACAGTCAACAGAGTGAAGAAGTATCTCACAGAATGGAAGAAAGTATCTGCAAACTATCCATCTGACAATAATTTAGTAATCAGAATACATAAGAACTCAAATAATTCAATAGCAAAGCACAAAAACAAAACAAATAATCAAATGTCAAAGATGGGCAAATGACCTAAACAGACATTTCTTAAGTTATAATTAGACAACAGGAATAAGGCCTGGTGTTCTATCACATAGCAGAGGGGCTATAGTTAAAAATAACATACTGTATATTTCAAAACAGCTAGAAGAGAGGTTTTTTAAGGTTTTCACCACAAAAAATATAAATGTTTGAGGTGATAGATTTACAAACTACCTTAGTTTGATCTTTCACAATATGCACATGCATCAAAACATCACATGGTACCCCATAAATATGTACAATTATTGTGTGTGAATTAAAAGTAAAATAAAACAAAAAATATAATTGATTTTTATATGCTGAAAAAAAGCACTGATAACTCACACCTTTTTCCCAATTTCTGTGTACATCAAGGTAGAGTTTGCCACTTAGAAAGTATTCAATTATTTCTAGCTATTGATATTATTACCAAAAGAGTCATAACTGATTGTAGGTACATCTAAGTGTTGTTGATAAAAGTATGCCATTCTGTGAATACTAATTATTCAATCGAATGGGCCATATTATACAAATACAAATGTCATTAAATATTAGGTACAAAGCACTATGGAAGACACAAAAACAATTCACTCAAACTTTTTCTTTACAAGAAGCCCATAGTCAAGTGTGCTAAGACATAGTGATAACTACACCTACCACAATGCCTGACGCATAAAGATGTTAAACTATATTTATTGTATGATTTTTCTCTATCATTTTCCTATTCTCTGTTTATTTTATTTCTGCTCTATTCTTTCTTTCCTTATTTCTTATTTGAGGTTAATTTGCTTTTCATTTTCTAGTTTCTTAAGATGAAAGATTAGGTTACTTATTTGAGAGCTCTTTTTTTAACTTTTATTTTAGGTTCAGGGTACATGTGCAGGTTTGTTATGCAGGTAAATTGCATGTTGTGGAGGTTTGATGTACAGATTATTTCATCACTAAGGTAATAAGCATAGTACCTCAATAGATAGTTTTTCAATCCTCATCCTCTTCCTACCCTTCTCCCCCTTCAAGTAGGTTCTAATTTCTGTTGTTCTCTTCTTTTTGTCCATGTGTGTTCAATGTTTAGCTCCCACTTATGAGTGAGAACATGTGGCATTTGGTTTTCTACTTCTGCTAATCACTTAGAATAATGGCTTCTAGCTCCATCCATGTTGCTGCAAAAAATATGATTTTGTTCTCTTTTATGGCTGCACAATATTCCATGATGTATATGTACCATATTTTCTTTTATCTAGTCTACTTTTGATAGGCGTTTAGGTTAATTCCATGGCTTTGCTATTGTGAATGGTGCTGTGATGAAAATGTGCTTGCATTGTCTTTATGGTAGAATGTTTTATATTTCTTTGGACATATACCCAATAATGGAATTATTGTGTCACATTGTAATCACATTTTAAATCTGTCAGAAATTGTCAAACTGCTTCCCACAATGGTTGAACTAATTTATATTCCCATCAGGAGTGTATAAACATTCCCTTTTCTCCACAATCTTGCCAGCGTCTGTGGTTTTTTGTTGTTGTTGTTGTTGTTGTTTGTTTGTTTGTTTTACTTTTTAATAATAGCTATTCTGACTGGTGTGAGATGGTATCTCACTGCAGCTTTGATTTGCATTTTTCAAATGACTAGTAATGTTGAGCATTTTTTATATGCTTGTTAGCCATGTGTATGTCTTCTTTTGAAAAGTGTCTTCATGTTCTCTGCCCACTTTTTAATGGGGTTGCTTGTTTTCTTGCTTATAATGTTTATAGATGCTGAATAGTAGACCCTTGTCAGATGCATAGTTTGCAGATATTTTCTCCCATTCTGTAGGTTGTCTGTTCACATAAGCAAATTGAAAAACGTTCCATGCTCATGAATAGGAAGAATCGATGTTGTTAAATCATAGATTTAATGCTATTCCTATCAACCTACCAAGGACATTCTTCACAGAATTAGGGGAAAAAAAGCCTATTTTAAAATTCACATGGAACCAAAAAAGAACCTGAATACCCAAGGTAATCCTAAGTGAAAATAACAGACTTCAAACTATGCTACAAGACTACAGTAACCAAAGAGCGTGATACTAGTAAAACAGACACATAGATCAATAGAACAGAATAGGTAGCCCAGAAATGATGACACATACCTACAACCATCTTATCTTTGACAAAATTGACAAAAACAAGCAATGGGGAAAAGATGCCCTATTCTAAATGGTGCTGGGATAACTGGCTAACCATATGCAAATGACTGAAACAGGACTCAATTCTTAAACCATATACAAAAAAGCAACTCAAGATGGATTAAAGACTTAAATGTAAAGTTTAAATGTGTAAAAATCCTGGATGATAACCTAGGAAATATCACTCTGGACATAGGACCAGGCAAAGATTTCATGAAAGAGACATAAAAACCAGTTGCAACAAAAACAAAATTTGAAAATGGGATCTAATTAAACAAAAAGCTTCTGCACAATGAAGAAGCTATCAACAGCAATCTTTCTTCTTTTTAAAAAAAATATAAGCACTGATAGTAATAAATTTTTTCTCAGCACAGCTTAAGCTGTGTTCAGTAAAGTTCGGTATGTTGTGTTTTGATTTTTAATCTCAAAGTATTTTCTAATTTTATATCTTTGACCCATTGATTATTTAGGAATGTATTGTTTAATTTTACATATTTATAACTTCTCCAAATCTCATCATGTTATTGACTTCTAATTTAATGTATTTATGATTGTAGCACCAAAGCTATATGATTCTATTGTTTCAAATTTAGTGAGGTTTGTTTTATGGCCTAATATATGGCCAATGCAGGCCCTGTAACAGGAGAATAATGAGATTCCGCTGTTGTTGGGTAGAGTGTTCTATAGATATCTGTTAGTTCTAGTTGCTTAATATACTTATTTAAGTCTTCTATTTCCTTGTTTCTCTCTGTCTAGTTGTTCTATCCATTACTGAAAATGGGTCATTGAAGTATCCAACTGTTACTATTGAATTGTCTATTTCTCCCTTTAATTTGGCCAATTTTTGCTTCATGTAGCTCTGTTGTTAGATGCTTGCAGATTTATAAATGTCTTTGTCTCTAGTACATATTTTTGTATTAGAGTTTGTTTCTTTTTTTTCTGATTTTAGTATAGCCATTCAGCTCTGTTTTGGTTATTATTTTCATGATATATCTTTTTTCTATTATTTTTACTCTCAACTTGTTTGTGTCTTTGAATCAAAACTGTGTCTCCAGTAGACAGTTCATGGTTCCAGGGTTTTCTTTTGTTGACTCTGCCACCAGTCTGTGAGACTGTTCACTTTACTTTGTTACTTTTTCTTACTTTTCCTAAGACCATACAACTCAATTAGCCCATAGTTATTCTAAATATGTGATATTGTTACTTTGATCATAATTTCTGCTTAATTTTAGAGATTTTTAAGAAAGCCATAAATAACTTACCTCTGAAATCTTCAGTTTAAGTTTTTAAAATTCTTTTCCTAGCAATGTTTTACTTTGGGTCTATTTTCTAAGGCACTTTGTTGTATAAGGAAAACAAAAATTACCTAGAGCTTGGCTTTATAAAGACTAACATAGTATCCATTAGTTGCAAAGAATAGAGCTTTTGAAGGTTTATGAGAAAGTATTTGCCAACTCTCATCCCTATTTTTCTTGTTATTTCTCCCTCCAGAAAATCTATATCTATCTCTGCACATCTTAGTGGTTTCATTACTGCCTCTGCAACTGTGCTCAGAGTGGCTGATAGGTTTTCACAAGCCCTTTAATCTAATAGGCTGCTTACTCCCCCTCATTTCTTAGTAATCAGATTTTCAAACAAGGCTTGATTCTACCCAGTGATCTTCAGCGTCCTTCTCACAAACCTTTCATTTCAGCATCAATCAAATGCTGTTTCCATGGGTTCTGTTACTTTGTTATTCTCATTTGCTGGTGGGTTTGCGGACCATGGAATTTTGGCCACCCTTATCCAACATCCTTTGAATTATTTTTTTCATAAACCATTTTTTTCAGATGACTCTATTCACATCTGTATGATGATAAATATCTCTAGCAGAGATGACCTGAAGGGGTCCTATCTTTGTACCAATTCATCGTGTGAAGCACTCAAGCACTATGCTTACAATTATCGAGCAGTTACAACATAAATTGCAGGGTTATTTTGTCCTCCAAATTCTATGGGACAATAATAATCAAAGAAAACAGTAGAAAGGAGGAGGCAGGGTATGAGTTAGGGGAAAAAATGGAAAGAAGTACTCAAATAACTATATAAAAAATACACAAATCGAATTTTTGAAAAGGTAGTTTATAAGAATTTATAATAAAATTTTCCTTAGGCTTTAGGAAAAAAATGCATGTTTATACTAACCAGGCACTGACCAAATCTAAAAGGAATCCTTCCACAACTACCATAACATTCCTAAAGAGAAAGAAAATCCTAATATAAGATTATATATATTTATATATATAGTCATATCCAGAGATTATATAAAAAATACACATATGTTTACGTGTGTGCTTATATAGAGAGAGAAAGTAATACTCAGAGATCATCTATATAGATTTCTGACTATAACCTCATTCATAGGGCCCAATTTCTGTTTTATGTGTCCCCAAATCACATCTCACTAAGACATTTTTGGAATATTTCTTTTCTCCTCATTGGGATAGAGCCCAGCCACCAATGATTATATTAAAAGTTCTCTTTTCTCAGCTTTATAAACCAATGGCAAATACTCTGGCTTCTGCAGGTCCCAGACAACTTTCTGACCAGGGCCTAGTTATAGTTACTTCCATAATAAATTTAGGTATTTCTGCTGAGTACAGCCTGAAGAGAAGATACATTTCTCCGGGACAATTAAAGATAGATCTGAATCCTGTGCTCATCTCTTATAATACCAGTAATGCCAGACCCATGACCACAGAGTGTATAGCATCCTCGAAAGGGCCACCCTCTACTTCTCCCAAACTGCAGCAAAATTTACGGAATATTTAATTCGAATTTGATACCATCTATATGTCCCCAGAATTGCATGTCTGGGTGTTTTCTTCCAGCCAAGCATTTACAGGAGGAGCATGTAGATGTGCACATCGACTCCACTATTGTGACAGTTGTCATGTAATGGAGAAATATATCAGCAGCCATATTAAATTGTTTGGGGGCTTTCTTCACCTTTTAACTCAAGGGAGAGAGAATAGTTTTAGGCCAACTTCCACTGGTTGAACATTACTTCAACTTTTTAAAAACTTTATTTTGAGTTAATTGTAGATTCAGAGAGATCCCGTGTACCCTGTATTCTTTTTCCCCCAGTGGTAATATTTTGCTACACCAGGATATGGACATTGATATAGTCAAGATAACGGAGCCTTTTTATCACTATAAGGATCCCTTATATGGTCTTTTTATAGTCACATCCATACTCCTCCCCCTCCTTTCCCTAACTTCTATTCTGATGCTTATGTACAATTATATTTATTTATCTATCCCCTTGTTCACTTATACATCTAACAAATATCAGCTGGGCACGGTGGCTGATGCCTGTAATGCCAGCACTTTGGGAGGCCAAGGCAGGCGGATCACGAGGTCAGGAGTTTGAGACCAGCCTCGCCAACATGATGAAACCCCATCTCTACTAAAAATACAAAAATTAGCCAGGCATGGTGGCACATGTCTGTAATCCCAGCTACTCAGGAGGCTAAGGCAGGAGAATCACTTGAACCCAGAAGGTGGAGGTTGCAGTGAACCAAGATTGATCCACTGTACTCCAGCCTGGGAGACAGAACGAGATTCCGTCTAAAAAAACAAACAAAGAAAAAAAAAAAACATCTACTGAGTCCCTATATACAAGCACTGAAGATACAGTAATTGTGTAAAAATCAGACATAATTGATCTTCACAATTTAGTAGATGAGGCAGATACTAACCAAGTAAGCATTCAACCAAACGTAAAGCTTCAAATATGATAATTCTCACTCTCAAGCTATAAACATTATGAAACCCACAATGAAGTTTATTGGAGAGAAGGAAAGAGAAAGCTTCCTGGAGGAAGGAAAGACTGAGCTGATATTTGAAGGGCAAGTTAGAGCAGTTAGGCAGAAAGAGTATAAATGTCAAGGCAGAGAGAATAGAGGCATCCTGTAGGAAGGAGGGCCATGGATAACTGTAACAGACTCTGACAGTTCCCTATCTTCTGTCTTCAGTTATTTCTCTCAGTCTCTCTCTCTCTCTCTCTTTTTTTTTTGTTTTGCTTTTTGTTTTACTCTCTCATCCAGGCTGTAGTCCAGTGGTACAATCATGGCTCACTACAACTTTGAACTCCTGGGCTCAAGAGATCCTCTCACCTCGGGCTTCCAAGTAGCTGAGACTACAGGCACAGGCCACCATGCCCAGCTAATTTTTTGTAGTGATGGAGTCTCACTATGTTTTGAAGGTTAGTTTCAAACTCCTGGCCTCAAGCGACCTCCCTTCCTCAGCCTCGCAAAGTGCTAGTATTACAGGTGTGAGCCACCACACCTGGCTCACCCTCTTTTTTACTCTCATAATAATGTATTTTGTGGAATTGAAGTTTTAGTTTGAATAAAGATCAGCTTATCTATCTCTTGCATCCCATTTAAGATTTTTTGTTCATAGAGGTCAAAAGAGATATTTCCATAGAGGTATTTTCCCATGTTTTCATTTAGAATATCTCTAGGTTATAGAGATACTTTTCCATGTTTTCCTTTAGAAGGTTTAATCTAGATTTACTACTGTTTTGCTCAGGACTTTGCCTCAATGTATGTTAGTGAGATTGGCTTATAAAATCCCCTTTTTCCTAATGTCTTTGTCTGGTTTGGTTATTAAGATTATTCTACATTAATGAGTTAAAGCCACTCCTTCTTGGCCAGGTACAGTGGTTCATGCCTGTAATCCTAGCACCTTGGGAGGCTAAGGTGGGCAAATCGCTACAGGCTAGGAGTTCAAGACCAGCCTAAACAACATAGAGAGACCCTGTCTCAATAAAAAATTTTAAAAAAATTTTGAAAGCTACTCCCTCTTTTTCTGATCTCTGATTTTGTAAACATATAGCATTGATTTTTTTTTTAATATTTTATAGAAATCCCAATAAAGTAATCTCTGGAGTTTTCTTTCTTGAAAGGTTTTAAGTTATACACTCATTGTCTTTAGTAGTTATGAGAATATTCAATTTTCTATTTTTGTCCTTTTTATAGATTGTTTTTAGAAATTGTCCAGTTCATCCAAATTTTTAACGTTATTGATATAACTCTTTCATAATTTCCTTTATTTTTAGATATCTGCATAATATGAACTCATATCTCCTTTTAATTGCTGACAGCTTGGTTCATTTTGCCAGAGGTTTGTCAGTTTTATTCATCTTTAAACAAACTTTTGACCTTGTGTATCCTAGCTATTATATATTTCTTTTCTCTTTCACTAATTTCTGATCCTTCATCTATGGTTTCCTTTCCTTTACTTCCTTTGGATTTAATTTGTTTTGTATTCCTCTTTTATATGAGAAGGATATTTGCCCATTGTTATTCCATCTTCTTCAGACGTATGCATTTAAAGCTATAAACTGATCTTAACTTCACATTAGTTGCCTCTTATAGGTTTTTATAACTTCATGTGAAGTGTAACGTATAAATGTGTTCAACTTATATAATTCAAATAATTATCACAAAGTCAACACACCCACAAAATAGTATTGTCTATTACCAGTATCCCAGAAGCCACCTACAGATCTCCTTTCAGTCATCACTGCATGCCTTCTAAAAGGCATCTACCATCTAGGCATTTAACTTAATAGACTATTTTTTCCTGTGTTTGAATTGGAATTATACAATATGCATTATTTTGTTCTTATATTCTTTCACTCAGTGTTATGTTTCTCTGATTCATCCCTACTGCTGCAAGTAGGTTTAGTTCACTCATTTTTATTGCTGAATGCTATTTTGTTGTATCACTGTCAATTTATTGAAGCACTCTAGAAATCATGGATGTTTAGGTTATTTCTAGTTTGAAGCTTTTATAGGCATTGGAGGTGAGGAAATATATACCTAGGAATGGAATTATTGATCATACAGAATGTATATGCTCAGCTTTAATGGAGAGATAGTATTGAAAGTGATTTCACCAATAGCAGTGGATTCCAGCTCCTTCACATCCTTGCTAAATATTTGGTGTATTAGTCAGGATTCTCCAGAAAGACAGAACCAATATGATGTATAGAAAGAGAGATATATGAGAAGAGATTTGTTAGAATTGGCTTACATGATTATGGAGACAACAGGCTAGCCCATCTACAAGCTGGAGACCCTGTGACACCAGCAGTGTGGCTCAGTCCAAGTCCAAAGGCCTCAAAATAAGGGAAGCCAATGATATAATTCTGCATCCAAGGCAGAAGTCCTGAGAACTCGAGAGGAAAGGGCAAGGTCACTAGTATAAGTCCTGGAGTCTAAAAACCAGTAAGCCTGGGGTTCTGATGTCCATGAAGATGAGAAGATGAATGTACCCCAGCTCCAGAAGAGGGAGAAAATTGTCTTTTTGTTCTATTCAGGCTCCTAGCTGATGGGATGGTGCCCACACACATTGAGGGCAGATCTCCCCCATTAGTTTCACTTACTTGTATGCCAGTGTCCTTTAGAAACATCCTCATAGACACACCCAGAAATAATCCTTTACCAGATCTATAGGCAATCCTTAATTCAGTAAAGTTGACATCTAAAATTCACCATCACATTTGGCATTGCCAGTCTTTGAGTTTTATCATTGTAGTGGACAGACAGCGTTAGCTTATTATGGTTTTTAGTGGTAGAATCAGCTTGTGATCTTCCACAAAAAGTATTCTGGAATATTGACTAGTATTCCATTGAAATATAAGATCAATTAAGGGAGATTATTTATTTATAATATTAAGTTTTGCAGTCCATGAAAATACTATATCCACTTATTTATTCAGATGTTTTAAAATTTATCTTGATGACATTTTATACTTTTCAATGTAGGAAACCATTAAAATTTTACTATTAAGTATGCTTGCAGTAGGTTTTTTTGGTAGCTATCCTTTCCCAGTTTAAGAAAGTGTCCTTATATTTCAAATTTCCTAAGAATTTTTTAAAATCATAAATGAAAATTTAAATTCCTTCTGGCTTGAAATTCTTCTTCCTACATGGCCATTTCACTTCCCTTTATCCACTTTGGTCTGACTAGCTTATTCTTAACTTTCAAGTTTCAACATAAATGCAATTTCTTTTTTTTTTTTTTTTTTTTTGAGACGGAGTTTCACTCATGTTACCCAGGCTGGAGTGCAATGGCGCGATCTCGGCTCACCGCAACCTCCGCCTCCCGGGTTCAGGCAATTCTCCTGCCTCAGCCTCCTGAGTAGCTGGGATTACAGGCACGCACCACCATGCCCAGCTAATTTTTTGTATTTTTAGTAGAGACGGGGTTTCACCATGTTGACCAGGATGGTCTCGATCTCTTGACCTCGTGATCCACCCGCCTCGGCCTCCCAAAGTGCTGGGATTACAGGCGTGAGCCACCGCGCCCGGCCATAAATGCAATTTCTACATGGAGGCCTTTGAGGACCACATGACTAATTTCTAATCCTCTACTATATCCAGTTATTCACCAAACTTTGTTTTAATTAATTATCTATCACCTTCACTACTTTGTAATCTTTCAGAGCATAGGCTGTATGTCTGTTATTCACCTCTCTGTCCTCAGGGTCCAGAACACAACTTGACACTTACACAATATTGATTTAATAAATAAATAATGATGTATTTGAAAAGAGAAATGATGAAAGGGAAGAAGGGAAAGAGGAGTCATCTAAAGTTACAAACTATAGAGAAAACTTTATTATAAAGTGGTCTCTGTCTCTTCCTACCTTCACTGATGTGTTGCCTTTCTGCAATCTAAATAAAGAATTTTCCCTCTTTTGAAAACTAAGAGCAGATGGCTGAAATCCCAGAGTGAACTATTATTAATAGCTATGTAGTTTTACAGTAGAAAATGTATAGACAATGCTATTTCTAAAAAAAAAACAAAATTTTTTAGTAGTGTCTAACAGAGTAGTGAGCAAAGAAATGTATTATGGAATTAGAGAGTGTGTTTGGTGTAGCAATTATCTGCCTTATGGAGTCTTATAAAGTCAACCAGGTAACAGCAAGATCCTAGAACAAGGACACTGGGAGCACAAGTAAGAGAGTTATTTGGTTTGGATATTTGTCCCTTCCAAATCTCATGTTAAAATGTAATCTCCAGTGTTGAAGGTGGGGCCTGGCGGGAGGTGTTTGGATCATGCACACAGATCCCTCATGAATAGCTTGGTGCCGTCCCCATGGCAATGAATGAATCCTCACTCTATTAAATTCACGTCAGAAAAGACGTGGTTATTTAAAAGAACCTGGCATCTGCCTTGCTCTTTCTCTCTCCATGTGACAAACCTGCTTCCCCTTTGCCTTATGCTATGATTGTAAGCTTCCTGAGGCTTCAACAGAAGCAAATGCCAGCATGCTTCTTGTACAGCCTGCAGAACCGTGAGCCAAAATAAACCTATTTTCTGTATAAATTACCCACTCTCAGGTATTCCTTTATAGCAATGCAAAATGGACTAACACAGAGACCAAAGTCCATTAAAGAGGTTATTACCAATCTTAATGGAGAGCCTATATGTGAGATCCTAGATTGCCACATTTTTTGTCTGGTTCTCTTACAAAAGAATTTCCAGTGGAAAGAACCCTGTTGTTGGTTGAGATATTGTCTTGCACAGCCTGCATTTAACTTGAACTTATTAGGGAGATTTAATATGTCAGCAATGTTAAGTGCCTTCACAATCATATGGCTTTTGACCCTGTAATCTTATAAGTCTATGTCCTAAGGAAAAACCCAAAAATATAAAAGATTTATATGTAAACATTTCCATTTCATTGTTATTTATTGGAGCAAAAACTAAGATATTACCTAAGTGCTACACAATAGATAATTGATTAAATAAATTATGGAAAATGCATATGACATAATGTCATTGAAACATTTTATAGTTGTGTTTTCAAGATTCTGTAATAACATGAAAAAATACTCGATCTAAAGTTAATCAAAGCAACCAACTAACAAAAAAAACATTGGATAAAAATCTGTATACACATATAAGTCCACTAAAATTGAAGACAAAGGAAATGGAGCCAATTGTTAACAGACATCATTTCTGGGGGTGGAATTTCAGAAATTTTTTACTTGCTTATTTAGAAACTTTTTACTTGCTTATTTATTTTTCTTTATATATATAGTATTTGTTTTATTTCCCTTTTGACTTATGCCATAATTGCAAGCTTCCTAAAGCCTTCACCAGAAGTAGATGCCAACCCTATGCTTCCTGCATAGCCTGCAGAGCCATGAGCCAAAATAAACCCCTTTACTTTATAAATTACTCAGGTATTCCTTTAGAGCAATGCAAAATATACTAATACATATTATGTATTACATATGTATTAACATATGCCAGCAATACGATCAGAGGAATGAGTCATAATATGGCTTTAAGCCTCACTTTTGGCCTGACTAAATTTGTTATTTTAGAGTAGCCTATTAGCTTCTTAGAGTCTCTTTTTCCACACTTATACATTGGAGAAATTACCCTGGCTCGTTCTGAGAGTTGAGAATAAAAAGACAAACTGTAGGTAAGAAAACATCTTCACTTGATAAAAATGCAAAGCCTCAAAAGCCACCTCAATGCCAGTATTATGCTAAGCACCAAATGCTGCCCTCTGGTTCTTTGACATCTAAGATGAAAAAAATTGAGGAAGCACAGAAATAAGAGTAAGTAAATAAATAATGTACCAGCATAGGCATTTTAAGACTGACTCACATTCCTTTTTAGTTGGTGATAATGATCTCTAACTTCTCCGCATATTCTTGAACTTTTATTCCAGTGTAGATGCTCAGCTCCATGATTTAATTTATGTATATTTCATTTTAAAGCATCTTCTCAGTAAATTCTCAAGATTCTCAAAGAGTTTGGGGAGAGCTGTTCTTTCCTTCTTTTTAGATGAGTAGTTGACAGCTTAAATATGTTTCCAGCGGAACACAGAACCTTAGGTTGTGCTAGATAAAACATGGCATGCATACTTCATTTGATGAAAGAGTTAGATATTGTAGATTTCTGAAGGGAAGGGGTTTAGAGAATTTCACTCCATATGCTTAGAAGCTGTAAAATTTCCTTTTGCAAGGAATAACAGATGCATATGCTTTTACTCCCAGTAAAGCCACTCTAGCTGCTGGTATAAACAATCTTTTTGGGAAGCATGTCTGGAATTTGTAAGCATAGCTATGGGTTAGAGGCAAGAGCATCCCAGACAAATAGTGTACTCCTTTTCAATAGGTATCTCTGAGCTAGTAGGCTTAAGCTTTGGGGGAAAATGGCTTCAATTCTGATCTCAAACATGATGATAATTAAGCAGATTAGCCTCTCTTGAAATAAATGAAGCTGTTTATAAAAAGAGTGTAGAGGACATGGATAAGACTTAAGGTCCTTTTGTAGCTGGGACTCTGGGTAAGTCACTAAGCTCTCTGGGCATCCAATCCCTTATCTTAAAACAGGAAGTGACATGCTTCAAAAGCTTATCACATGGATAAATAAAATAACCAATGTGAAAGCATTTTTTAAATTCACAACTACTAATCAAATAACAAAAGGCTGGTTAGAGTCAGGAGAAGATGATTATTTTAGGATCAGAAGACTTTATGCTTAATTAGTCTTTTATAAAATAATTTATTTAGGGGTTTTTGCTGTGGTAGATTGAAAATAGCCAAATTCTTTGAAGCTTGTCCCATCAAGAGGTGGCATCTATTTCTCCACTCCTTGAGTCTGGACTGATCTTATGACTTGCTTTGACCAATAGAATATGGCAGGGATAACAATATGGGGCATCTGAGCCTAGGTGTCAAGTGGCCTTATAACATCCATTCTCTTGGAGCCTTGTATCCATAAGGAGAAGGCTAAACTGGCCTCTTGTGGAAAGAGAAACCATGAAGTGAGAGAGGGCCAGACTTCCTTGCCATCCCAGGTGTCCCAGGTGAAATCCCCAAGTGACCCAAGTGGAGCACAAATAAGCTACCCTTGCTGAATCTGGCCTTAATTTCTGACCCAGAAAATCCTAAACAGATAAACGCATATTATCCCTTTAAACGTCTAGATTTTAGGATGGCTTGTTACATAACAAAAGCTAACTGATACATATTTCACACTTCCTTTCTGACAAGAATAGACTCTGATGTGAACGTCTAAGCAAAAACAGCCTGTTTACAACTTGGTGATTTCTTTTCAATGGTGTTGAGATGGTTAGCAGTTCACAGGAAGGGAGGAAAGCAGCTGAGGAAGTTAAGCAAGATATGAGAGAAGTAAAATTCATTAGCTAGTAAGATCTCTGTGTCGAGTCCAGTTCTAACAACCTCATCATTTCAGAATACAACAGAAAATTCATTTTTTAGAAGGAGAGGATACCACAACATACATGCAGTGAGATTTATGTATTTTACTCACCAGAAAAGCTCGCTTCACCTTTGCTTTACACTCAGTTTCACCAACTTAATATTCTGGTTTCTAAGCCAATAGAAAATTAGGAGAGGGTTATAATGTGCAAACATGAATTTGGTGATGAGAAATAAAGGATGGCTATTGAAAAGAAGGAAAAGGGGAGTCTCTATAATGCACAGAGGCAATTAAGTAGCAGAAGAATTAATGTAGAATTAAACATCTTTATGTGTCCCAAGAAATGGATGTTGAAGGGACCATCATATTACAGTTTGATGCAAAAATTTAAAACATATCCTTAAATCCTGGAAAAGCTTTCAACCCAGAAGCCTAAATGCAGTTTGGATGCTTGGGTATCTCACCAGGTTCCAGCCAGCTTAGCTGCTCGAGGGCCCTCCAGTGAGTGCAGACTGCTCCTTAAACTGCTCACAGCTGGTGCCCTGGCTGATTCGCTTGTGGGAGTCTTTTGTCACTTTCTACTTATCTGGGCAATGCTCCTACGCCTGGAAGCCTTCTGGGGAAGGGGAATAGAAGGAATGGAAGTGGTGTATGTACAAATGCCAAAGTCAAATGACTCTTTTCAGATATCCATCAGGTTGGATAGAGTCTGAGTTTGGGCTCTTCAGTTGAAAATCATAGCAACCTACTCTGGCAAACTTCTGCAATAAGGGGATTTTCTGGAAGACTATGGGGATGCTTACAGGATCAAAGTAAAGAGCAAAAGCTTGGCTTAGAATAATCAACAGTAAAATGGGAGAACACACAACCTGGATTTGCCACCACATCTTGATTGCACATCATGGGATGGATAATTCCCCTAGAAGAATTCAAGATACTTTTAGGAATGAATTATGAATTGGAGGAAACCACCAAAAGCCCCACACATTCATGACTGTATATCTGGGCCTCACCTGTCCAGTGTTGAGTCCTGAGGGGTGCTGGCAGTGCCCACCTATCTCCAGGACTGGAAATAAATGAAGCCAGACTCTCTCTACTCCATCTGTCATGCTGTTAAGTTCATATCACAGCGCAACTGTATGCCTGAAAACCCTATAATTGTAAAAGGCGTTTTCCCCTTTAAATCTGATAACTTGGATTAGATGCAGTTTTTCTACGTTTTTGTCTCTGTTATGCCTCAGCCCTCATCTCCCCATCTGGACCTCCCACAACCACTGTAGGAGGTGGTCTGATCAGATCCTGCAGGATGGTGGCAGAGGGATTGGTGGCAAAGGCATCCAATTCCAGTGAAATGAGAGGCCTTTATCTCCTCTGCTTTGCTGTAACAGGAATCCAAACACCTGGACAGGATGGGATCCCCAACAGGTGTGCCTTGAGCCTGGTTGCTCAGAACTGCCAGGGATGCTGATACTCCCTTGTGAATTTTCAGTCTTAGCAGCAGGTAAGAGAATCACGCCCCATGCACATGAGTTTCCCTGGGGTGGTCTACAAAAGGGGGCCTATTCACAAAATAACCTGTCCTAGTGTTGCTTCCAGTAAGAAGGCTCTAACCACACCAGCACAGCTGTCAGGATGCCCTCTGCTACTGTGGCTCACTTTAACTCAGGGGAGAAGCTTTGAGATGAAGGGGAAACATCTGCAACAGTGGCAGGATTAGCAGCAGAGAACCTCGCAAGGGGCAAAGGTTTGCTGGATTACACAGTGCAATTATGCATACTTGCAGTTTTAGAGAGCTCAAAATAAATCCCTCTGTTATTGACCTAGTATTTGGGGCTTAGCAGACTTTAATGAAGCTTCCCATTTGCCTCTGCCAGATGGCCCTTCTCTCATATCCCAGACTGATTTATTCCTCATTTATTACTCATACCACTATTCCTCAATAGCACTGATGGATACATACTTTTCCAAATTTTATTTAGGTTGAGCTATTCAAATAAATGGATATATTGCCTTGTGATTTTTATGTATTTGAATAAAAATACTAAGGTTATATCTGTGAATCTAATCTTCTTACTTTGAATGCGCTTTTTCATTATTTTGAATTTCCAAAACCTTTGCTCCAAAAAAAAAAGACGTGAGGCTACTTAAATATTAAGGTGGAGTATAACAGTATAAGAATTCCATTAGACAAATATTTATTATGCCCATAGAGTGTGAGAGGTTGTGAAAAACACTGTAGAAGATTTCAACAATGAACTTGAGCTGTTTCTTCTATTGGGGAGCTCATGGTATAATGTACAGAATAATAAGAACTATGAAAATGATCTCAGACATCTGTCAAAAGCTCACTGTAGCCTAGACATTCTGCTAAATGCAGCAAATTGGTGAGATCTTTAAAAACAAACTGATGAGGGAGGTAATTTTTGGTTCCCCCACTTTACAAATGAGGAAGCAGGTGTGTAAAGCAGCTGCCCATTAACAAATGTGAGAGGCAGAATTGGGATCCAGGCAGTGCGCCTGCACTCTTGACCCTAATGCTACACAGCCTCCCTATGAATAGCCATGAGGAGGAGAACTGAAATATAAGGAAAACAATAATTAAAGGACCTCAAGAGAGGAGAGGAACACTTCTTACTGGAACAATCAAAGCAGTCTTCAAGAAAGAAAGCAATTTGGCTTCATCTTTGGAGGAAAAGTAAGAATCCAAAAGGTGGAGAGGGGAAAGGGTACTCGAGGCACAGTACAAGGTACACAGAAGCCCACGGAGACAGATGCAGGGGCCTGTGATAGATAGTAAGTCCTTAGGTGTGGTGAAGTGAGAGCAGACAAGACTGGAAGGAGAAGTTGAGGGGAGGTTTTAAAGGTGTTCAAATGCTGGCTGGCAAGGTAGAAGTCTCCTAAATGCAACATGGATTATTGAAGTTTAGAGGGCCATGATCTGAACAACACCGTGGAGAGATGGACCTAGCAGCTTGTGTAAGCCAGGTAGGCTGGGACCACCAATTAGGAGGACAGTAATGAGGGTCCCATCAGTGAATACAGACAATGTAGGAGACACTTAGAGAACAGAAAGCACCAGCAATATATCTGAGCACCCCTCAGGATTCCACACTGGACACAGTAAGGCCCAGGTATACAGTCCTTAGTGTGTGGTGTTTTTGATGGCTGGAGAGGTGGGATCCCAAGGTGACTGCAACCTGAGATGCCATTCATCAAGAGGTGCAGCAGGTCTGCTGGGGGAGAAGGGATGAGTCAGGTCACAGGTGCCAGTAGGAAGTGTCAGAGAGTTGTCTTTCCCGCAGCTGGTCATGTAGGGATGTATGAATCCTGGAAGTGCTGATAAGGCATTCATTCCAGTGAGGAGATATCTGAAGCTGGGAGTGGGATTGGCTGCCCAATGATAGGGTTTGGCTCTGTGTCACCAACCAAATCTCATCTCAAATTGTACTTCCCACATGTTGAGGGAGGGTCCTTGTGGGAGGTGATTGGATCATGGAGGCAGTTCCCCCATGCTGTTATCATGATAGTGAGGGAGTTCTCACGAGATCTGATAGTTTTAAAAGTAGCAGTTTCCCCTGAATGCTGTCTCTCTCTCTCCTGCTGCCTTGTGAAGAAGGTGGTTGCTTCCCTTTTGCCTTCTGCCATTATTTTAAGTTTCCTGAGGCCTCCCCAGCCATGAGGAACTGTGAGTCCATTAAACCTCTTCTGTTTATAAATTACCCAATTTCTGGTAATATCTTTATAGCAGTGTGAAAATGGACTAATACACCCGGTTAAGCTTTTGTCCTATAGCTAGGATCTACAGTCCCTTGTTCACAATTCTGAAGTACAAAGAGTTCTGGAAAGGAGCCTAGTTATGTATGCATTTATTTATTTATTTATCCACTTACTTGTTTGGAGTGTCAGGGAAACTCACGGGACCACAAAAACTGACAAGGGGCTTCTTAGTGTCTCTACTTCATCTCACTTAGAGTAAAAAATCATACACTTTGGTGCAGAAATAATCCTGTATGCTGACCTAGACCTCACCGAGGAAGTTTCATCACAGAGTGTATATAGTATAGATTCCCTTTACCTTCTAAAATCCCCTAGCTTTCCCATTCCAAAGCATACCTGGCAACAAGAATTTTAGGTAAGGGATTTTGGGACTGCACTTACCTTCTGAAAACAGCAAGCTGAGAAATAATCCTAACAGCTAATGATTGCTGAAGACTTAGTCCATGCCCAGCATACTTCTAAGTGCTTTATTTTCATTTTCACAACAGTCATATAAATTGAAAACTATAATTACCTTTACTTTACAAATGAAGAACCTGAAATTCAGGCACATTAGTGGTAGGAGGTGAGATTGCTACCTGTTCCAGGCAGGCTGACTCCAGGTCATGTTCTTTACCACTAAGGCACATTGCCTCCAAATTAATCTGTGAAACTATTTAGAAATGAATCGAATCAATCCTTGTATTAGATTAGTGAATAGCAGGGAACACATAGCTTTCACCACATTTCCACAGTTGGTACAAGTGCATGGTTCACCCAGGGTATTCTCTCATTTACATTATGGCAACGCAGAGGGAGCAATTTTAAGCACAGCCCAGGAAAGGTGTTTCTGTGTGGGCTCTACAGTCCATGTAGAGAGTTTTCCATAGTTCTGGCCAGCTAGAGCAGCCAGGGGATTTTTCCAGGGTGTGTGACCATACTAAGGCAGCTAAGGAGAGCTCATAAGAGTATAGACTCTGGGGCCAACCTGCTTTGGATCTACCACCTCATAGCTGTGTAACGCTGCTTAAGCTAATTAACCTCTCTAAGCCTCAGTTTTCCCTTTATAAAATGGGATTCGTTATGAACTGTATCTCAAAGTGGTTGGATGGTTTAAGTTAGATCATTCTTATAAAGTTTTCAGCAGAGTGGCAGGCTGATAGTGAATCCTCAACAAACACTGAATATTAAAATTTGGCAAGACTCCCATAAGCCTGGAGCT
Organism: Sapajus apella; assembly: GCF_009761245.1. Classification (NCBI taxonomy): domain Eukaryota; kingdom Metazoa; phylum Chordata; class Mammalia; order Primates; family Cebidae; genus Sapajus; species Sapajus apella. The sequence goes on along the minus strand of NW_022437011.1, from coordinate 6,354,733 downwards.
CCTGCTGGGAATTTCTGATGATGGAGGATGAGTAAGAATCCAAAAGCTGTAGCTAAGGAAGGGAACTCTAGCTCAGTTCTGTGCACTTCTCTGAAAGTAGGGTTATTGTTTGCCAAGTGTCATCCTGTTCTTTTCCAGCTGTTTTTGAGTCTCATGGGTGTGTGTCCAATTTCAGTTTCCTTCCCAATTCCAAGTCAAAAGACAGATTGGCTGACAGGTCTGTCTGTGAGTATTATGTCCCTGACATGGAAGGATACTTTAGCTTGGTTTTTCTCCAGCATTTTCTCTGGTTGTGCAGCTGATCGAACAAGTGGCTGTTGCTGTTCGTGTGTCCGTGCTGGCATTTTGAACGCATCCCTGTGGAGTGGGTCAACATGATCCTACCCGAAGCATCAGACTGAGTTTAATGTATGTTGGGTCCCCTTCCAAATAGATCCAAATATAAATAGTTTCTGGGCAGAGAAATCAAATTACCTTTCTTCTCAATCTTATCCCAAAGGTACCTTTTGAATTGAAAGGGGTGGTAGAGTTTTATGTAAATTCTATTTAGTAATGGTAAGGTCCACCACAGACTTTGCACACAGTAGGCATTCAGTGAGTGTCGGATGGCACATGATATGACCAATGACTATAAAATGGGACTGATTCAAATGCTTTGTTCTTTGCAGCCCTGGATTACCATGGTAATGCATTCTAGGGACAGTGGTTTGTGAAATGTTAAGTGATGCTCATCTTCTCTGATAAGAATAGGTTGTTCTAGTTCAGGGAAAATTGATAGTCTCTGAGCCTGTTTGCCTCATATGGCTCTTCTTTTATCTTCCAGTCAGCAGGATGGCTACCTGGCTTATGATGCTTGCCTTGATTCTGACATAGAGAAGGAAAATAGAAAAATCCAGCAAACATATAATGGTATGCTTGCAAAGTAAAACTAGGGCTTACTCATGCAATAGGGTAACTGATCATTGCTTTTATTATTCTAGGCTAGATTGAGGTCATTCTCTGGTGAAACTGGACAATTTAGGAAGTGGAAAAGAATGAACACAACATTTAAGTCTGTTTATATACAAATTCTGTCTTTAATTCCACTTTCTTATCAACTTTTGGCTTTTAATAAGAAGGAAGAGAAAAGAAAGAGAAATGAGGGAGAGTGGGAAATAAGAAGTTCTGTACTGACGAAAATAATCTTTGACAAGCTAATTGTTCATTTTAAATGGCAAGTGGTGGAGAAGCAGATAAATATAAAGAATTTTGAATCAGTACAAATACACACTACAGTAGATCCTGGAACGACAGGGGTTAGGAGTGGCAACTTACTCATGCAATCAAAAAACCACATAGAACTTTTAAATTTTTAATTTTCAAAAACTGTTTTAAAACTTTTCATTTTCCAAATTTTAAATAAATGCAATAATTGTACATATTTATGGGGCACTTAGATGTGGTGATACATGTAATCTATAATGATCAGATCCATGTAATTAGCCTTTGATTTCCCAAAAACTTAGCTACGGTTAGCCTACTTTTGACTGGAAGCCTTACCAATAACATAAATAGTTGATCAACATGTATTTTGTGTGCCATATGAATTCTATACTATATTTTTATAATAAAGTAAAGTAGGGAAAAGAAAATGCCATTAATACAATATAAAGGAAGAGAAAATATATTTACTATTAATTAAGTGGGGGTGGATTGTTATAAAGGTCCTCATCCTTGTGGTGTTGATGTTGAATAGGCTAAGGAGGAGAAGAAAGAGGCGGCGTTGGTCTGGCTGTATCAGGGGTGGCAGAAGTGGACAAAAATCTGCATGTAAGTGGGCACAGGCACCTCAAACCTGTGTTGTTCAAGGATCAATTATATTTTATTTCTAGAACCTAGCACAGTGACAGTTTATGGCATTGCCATTCTGTTGTCACATACTGCATTCCTAATCCTTGCCTCTCAAACTTCATGAATATCCACTTTTGATATTTAAAAACAAAAATATACCGCATTCCTAATCCCAGCCTCTCAGACTCCATGAATATCCACTTTTGATATTTAAAAGCAAAAACTGAAAACAAAACAATAATAAAACAGTGCATGGCTCACAGATCTTCCCACTATGAGTAAGCCTCAGTCAACTAGAATTCAGTCAATCCCCTTCTCTCCTCCCCACCTGAATTAATTATTTTGGCTAAAGTCATTGTTAGTTTCATCATCCCTTTTATCTTAGTGCATCAACACTAAAATCTTGTCAATTCTACCTCAAACATATCAAGATTTTAAAAAAAGTTGACAGTAACTTCTCAAGAGTAGAGCTCATGACAGAGTCATCTTTGTATCCCTCATCACACATAGTGAAGTCCATGTCACTCAACCATTATCAATACTTAGGTTATCAAATAAATATTTTTGAGAAGGTCAGTGTATATTTAAACCCCTTCTCTTTATTTGGAGAGTCTGCCAGGAGGTATGTGTTATGACTGAATTTTTCCAACACCTGTGCAATCCTGGAAATATCCTGTCTCCTCTCTGGTCCTCAGGACAGCCTTCTGTGGTACTCATGGTTGTTAGACCCTCGCACCTGCTGCTGGTGGCCAAGAAGCCCTGTTTTCTGATCTTTGAGCTCTTTAGTCATCCCTGTTGTCATCAGAACTATCTCAAAAGCAAAGGCCATAACCCAACTCAAACAGTCTTAAGAGGGAGAAAAAAGGAGGTTATTCGCTCAGGTAGTTGAGAAGCCTGAGGAATGCTTTTCTGAATTCAAGTGCTGAAGCCATGTCACCAAACTCAGTGTCTCTCTTTGTCTCTGTGTCTGTGCCTCTTAGTTTTTGTCTCTCTCTGCGTCTCTTTTCCTCCAGTTTCTCCGAGTGTGTTCTCTCCAAGTGAAGGCGAGGATAGCCACCAGCCTCTCAAGGCCATATTCAGCAGCTCCGGGAGAAAGAGAATCTCTTTCCCAAAACTCCCAGGTCTGACTCTCGTTGATTGGAGAAGTCATGTCTGTCCTTTAACCAATCACTATGGTGAGGGGCATTTGGTTCTGTGCCCTTTCTGAGGGTTGGGGGAAGGGTTAGCTCCATCAGAACCCCATGGACTAAAAGTGGGGATGGGGAGATTCCTGATGTGAAAGACGGTTATTGGCACGACACAACAGAAGTCATCCCCTAGAGGGACCTTTGTGTTATTACCCCCTAATAACAGTGTCCTCCTTGGTTTCCTTTGGCCACAGGCTCAATACTTTTCCCCCAGTCCCACCATCCATGTTCTAAAGCTGAATATGCCTCAGACCTCAGACAACGATTTTTCCCAGCTAGTCCTTAGAAAGACAAAACTCATCAGAAAAGTGGAATTATCCTAAAAGGACTAAAAACAGGCAAGAATTTGGACCTGTGATGGATTTGTGTCAGTTCCCGGAACAGCTGTTGTGAGTTTTTGTTTCCATTATGCTGTGCTGCCCAGACCCTCCTTCAGTACCAAGGCTCTCATTCCCTCAGCTTTTGGGGGAGTGCCTGTATGACAGCTCACAGCTGAGTCTGTGGGAATTCTCTTTGTTTTAATGGAGCTGCCTCACCCAAAGTTAAGCTATGATCTGGCAGAGCTCACATGTAATGGGTTGCAAAGGTCCAGCCTTCTCACATCAACACAGGACACTCCAAATGCCACTGTAAGATTCACTATAGAATTGATTGCAGGCTTTGCCACAACGACTTTTCTATTCAACTTCTCCCTCTGCCCATCTGGCTTTTCTGCCCCTGCCCCCACCTATAGGGCTATTTCCAAGATCACTACCCAGTAATCCTCCTGCATGTCAATCTCAAAATCTTAGTGTCCCTTTCTGGGAAGTCAATCTGGGGTAGAAGTTATACAGCATCTGCAACCTTAAAGTGTCCAGATGTAGCCACTATTGAAGCAGACGATATTTTCAGTAAAAACTCAAGTGCTGAGTTACCACTCCTGGTTTCACTTTATACTTATTAGCTGTGAGAGTTTGGGTAAGTTACTTAATCATCCTTGTTTTCATATTCTCATCTGAAAAAAAAATGATAATATAAATAACATTACCTCTTACAATTATTGGGAGTTTTAAGACAGAGAGTTATGTATAAAGTGCTCACCATAGGATCTGGCCTTAGGAAGGGCTCCATGTATAGCTGTTATTATTTTATAACTCATGAGTATGACTTAGTCAATATAACATCAATACGAACATGAAAATGTACTAATGGTCAATATTTCGTATTAGCAAAGACTCAGTGGAAGGCATTGCTTACACTGCTTTTGAGTCTGAAACTGACATTTAGTTTTCTCTGGAGAGTAATTAGACAACACACATCAGAATCCCCTAAAATGCTCATATCCTTTGACTTAGAAAGTCAGTTTATAAGCATTTTCTCTAAGGAAATCATCACAGTTGTAACCTCAAGTTGATAGATGGGGATATTTATATCAGGATTTTTTAAACAAAAATCTGAGAATTAGCAGATATCAAATAACAGAGAACTGTTTCAATTAATTGTATCTTTAGGATAAAATTAAATGCATCTATTAGATAATATAGAAGACAAAGTTAATTATATGGAAACTAATTCATCACAATGTTAAATGGAAAAAAACAGCTCACAAAATAGTAGTATGTAGGATGTGATCTCAATTTTTATAGCCATGGTAGAAGTACACACACACACACACACACACACACACGCATCCACATATGCATCTATACACACACTCACTTACCTGCACTGTAGAAGAAAAGCGTAGGTCACAAATAGAAATCCAAAATGTTAGTAATCATCATTCTTAAGTAGATTACTGGTAATATCTATTTTCTCCTTTGTCCTATATGTTGAAAATTTTCTACAATAATTATTTCTTCATTCTGTAAAAGTTTTTTTAATGTTACTCTTTAAATGTCATCTGTTGGATTAAAATTAAAACCAAAACCATCCTATAGATAAAAGCCAGTAATTGCCCAATCTAACTAGATACCTGACTTCTACAATACTACAAACATTGTACAAATGCCAGCTAAATATAGCGCACAGTGTCCCCCTAAAAAGTGAATAAAACAAAAGTTTTAAGAAATCCCTGCTGGCCATGATTAATTCAGAGAAGCAATCACTAAAGCTTATATTGTTTATTGTAATGTACAAAACTCATTGCTCTCAATAATAGGCTACATTCAGTATGTTCACCAGGATCAGAAGTTGATTGTTAAATATGTCTGCAAAGCTCATGTAATTTGGAAGGCATTTATTTTTATGTACTTTCCTTCTGATGACACTTTTCGGAATCTAAAGTGGAGAACCACAGTCTGGTTATAAGGAATATGCTTTGAAATTAAATTTCTCCTGAAAAATCAAAGGCAGAGATCCCTATGTCCATTTAATTTAGTAGTCCAGAGAAGCTAAGGCTACAGCCATCGACTGTAGCCTTCCCTAAACACACATCTTTTTCTCCTCTCCTTTTCCTCCCTTCTCTCTCTTCCTATTCTTATTTTCCTGTTTTCTTTGCATTTCTTTTCCTCTCCTAGCATGCAGCTGCTCTTGGACATGGATTTTCTCGGCTAGGAGCTTCTGAAGTTGTGGAAAGCCCTTCATAAGCCTGTCTGATTGCTCAGAGAAGCTATGATAAGCCTTGGATATCGTTAGTAATCAGATCAAGTGACACACTCCTCACAGCAACCACAGAGCACCATCGTGCACAGCTTCTTCCTTCCTCATTAGCACTGAAAAAGGGAAAACACCAGTGCATGGTTATCGCTAAGCCATTCTGAAGCATGCTGTGGATGGACCCTAGAAACACTCTTCATATAACATTCTGTGCCAACCTTTATGTCTGTTACACTATCCATGAGTGTGCAGGAACGATGAGTCCATGGGCTCCTTGGTTATTCTCTCAGCTGAGGAGCATCTGTGGTTGCAAGAAGAGAGTGGTGTTTGGGCTTTAGCCTAGGATAGGTAGGAAAGAATACTGACATTCAATTTTAGCCACAAAAACAGAGTTTTCTGAAGTAGTTAAACTAACTTAGAACTGGACCGAGCCAGAATATACTGGAAAGCAGAGAGGTCATGGATACCTAAATATTTTAGTCTCTCTACCAGACCAGAACCAGGGTGACAGGAAACTGACCAGTGCTGATGGCCTGTCTTCCTCGTCTGCAATGAATCTTGGTTGGGGGTGCTTATTCACAAAGATGTTTAAATGCAGTTGTGAGCTTTTAATCCTGCTATCATTGTTTGCTGTGATTAAAACCCCAATGAGCTATATCACACACATTTTTCATTTTCCAGAAGAAACCAAAATATCTTAATAAAGACAGAGAGCCGTGCATGTTGAGTCTGGGGTGATGAAACCAATGGAGGAAAAGGGGTATAAAGATCCAGAGGTATTTAACTTCATGTGAAAATGACATCAAATTTGCAGCTGTGTAGGTAGGTCCAAAACCCAGACTATCTTAGATGTGTGTTGGAAGCAACAGACAAGGGAAGGTGTAAATACAGGTAAAGTTCAAACAGCTTAGAAAGTAGATGGGTCATTTTACAATTAGAATGGAATGCACATTACAGGCCAAATGTTTTTATCTGGGTTTGTTGTGATTGATTTAAAAATGTAAATTGTAAATGTTTGAGAAATAACTTTTTTCGTAGGACTCCACACTGTCACTTGCATTTAATTTCTTCACCTATCTTATTTGAAAGTGTAGCCATAGCTACGGCATGTTAATACAATTTTGCAAACAATTGGTATTGCAACAGGCAAACCCTCTGCTTGGCCTTCTGCAAGTTTTCATAATAGCATTCTTGATTGCTTGAAGTGAGAAAATGCAATATTCTCTTTTATGCTGCTGATTCTATTTGTGGGACCCTAGGGGAGGAAGAATGCAGCCTCATTTCTGACAAGAAAAGTGCAGGTGAACCCTTTTACCCAACCATTCTCAGGTATTTACGTATGTAAACACCCACCTCCAACTGCCACTTTCTACTTCTCAGTCAATTTTTTTCTGCATCAAGTTGGAATACCAGCCAGCTGCCTTGCACGGCTCCTTTTTCCTAGGCTTGCAAAAGCATACTGGCTGACTCCCCACAACCTTGCAAAGTGCTTTCCTCTCTCTGGCCAACTGGTCTCCCCATATACATCTCTGCAGCTGCTGCTTCTCAAAGCCAGAGTCCCCCTACCCCCTCACCTAGCCTGGAAATTGGCCAGCATTCACAGCCAACCTGCCATCTCTCAGGAATGCTGGGCATTTTCTATGTTTTTTTCTTATTTAATCTTCATGAGGACTTGCCCTGTGAGATTATTACATAAGAAAATCAAGGAACCTGTCAAACCTTAAAGATTTGGACTCTTCTTAAAAGCTCATGCTTGTCAGTCTAGCTCATATTGATTTCATCCATCCTATTGTTCAGAACCACAGAGCCAAGCACTGAAATGTTATCTGATTTCTCTGTATGTTTGTCTCATTTTCCAATTAAATTTCAACTCTTTAACAGAAGAGATTGCCTCCTATAAGACCCGTTCACACACACCAAGCTCCTAAGTGATTAATGTGCATTTTGGTAAGGATCTAGGTATGCTCTCCAAGGAGAGTAAATATTATCTTCCTTAACTCAATACTCTCTTCCTTTTGAGTCCCCTAGGATGAGGGAATAATAATCGGATTGCCTTGGTTTCCAAGACTCTGATTAGGTCGTGCTCTCTAAAATGGGTGGGGTCAGTGTGAACATCCTGGTAGATGACCTCTTTTCTTCTTCCTTGTGACTGTGGTGGTCAAGTAAGCCAGAGCCCATTCCCACACAGGAAGAGACCCACCTCTTAATCTCTCTTCTCTTCAAACACACAGGCTTACGTATTCTTTCACCTTTGACCTCTGTCCCATGCGTCTGTCTGAGGGTAGGTAGATTTCTAAAATTTAGATTTGTGCTAAAGATTTTGAAGAGCCTACTAGGCCTTTGTGCTAGGCTGGGTACTCAAGCCTAGCCTAACCCAGCTCAGCCCAGCCAGGCTTACTAGAAAACTCTTCATTAGGTTTGAGCCAGCCAATAATAAATACAATAAATAATCAAGTGGTATATCATTATTCACTTGCTGCTATGTGCTGTATAGTTTCTTCTCTTAAGGGCCTCTAGAAATTAGAATTAAGATTCCCCTGATAACCCTAGAGAAACAACATTTAAAAGGGCCCCAAGCCCCATGATTTCTCCAACATCTCAGATCTCAGCTTCTTAGTTGCTAATTCCCCTTTCTTATTTCATAGAAATTTTAAAGGAAGACTTATTAGAGGTGAACTTTGTGGAAATTTGTGGTGTGTTAATGTTGTGTTTCATTGCAAGTGATAGTTCACAGGATAACATCAAGCCTGAGCTTTTGTTAGTCTGGATCTTCTAAGAAGAAGAAGCAAAGAGGGATGTGCAGAGATTTTATTAGGAAAATGCCCACATACAAGGAAATCGGGAAGAATCCAGGATAAGCTGAGGGAGCCATTGGATGATGGCTTGCAATGCAAATTGGACTCCAGGTGAGAGAGAGGGAGAGCAGGTTGGGTAGAAGTCTCTGATTGCCATAAAGTCAAAGGAAAGTTGAGCAAACCCAGTGAGGAGTGTTTCAGCCAAAGGGGGCTGTCAGAAGCAGAGTTCCTTGTGTGAAGTGTGGCTTCAGCACAAACAAATGTGATTTTCATGTTATGCTCTGTCAGTTATGCTTCGTAGAATAAGGAAAGGGTAAAATGCATTCTCATGCCATTGCAGCTTTCATCCTTCATCAATAATTATTGTCTGCTTTGATCTTTCATTACCAAACTATTCTCATTTCTTCCTTAGGCTTCGATTTTTAAGCAGCAGAAAAAAAAAAAAAAAACATATGTCTGAGACCAGAAGTACTTTGAAAGAAGACCCACTGTTTCTTCAGGAAAACTTCAGTTGAGCAGGTGCATACTGCCCAGAGGCTATTATCTCGGGAAGTCTTAGGAAAATTCCAGAGACATTATACCTTCTTCTAATGTTTTATACTCTGCAGACAGATCGGGTTCTCACATCCCTCCTGCCAAACACCTAAAAACTTTAATTGTTGTTGGAAAGGTGCAACTCAGTGGTCAAAGGCTGTGCCATACCAGATTCCTAGATTTTCCAGAGAGGAACCAGCTTGTGCTCCTGTTGAATCCAGGTCCTGCCATATTGTAATGGAAGCCTGGAGCAGGATGTCATGGTGTCTAAAAACGATCATAATGATATATGCCATGGGCTCTGACTTCTCCAGCACAGTGCCCTGTGGAGTTGGTAAAGTTTTGCCATGCAGATGCCTTTCAGTGGAGCCTACATAGAGAAAGCTCATGCTCACCAACATCCATGAATGCCTCACTTTTTGGCATAAAGCTGGATATGAGGCTAAGTGTTGGCCATTAGGAAGTGAGTGGAAATGATGTATCCACTCTTGACCAGCTCTTACTTCCAAAAGTGTGCCTCTCTGTTCTCCATTGGCTGGTAGACTAGAAAGAACTCCTAGGACCCAGAGGAGAGAAGAACCTGGGTCCCTTAATAATCAACTGTCTTTACCCCCCATCTAACTATGACACAAGAGGAAAATAAATTGTCTTGCTTAAAGTCACTGAGAATTTAGGGTTATCTGTTGCAGTAGCTAATGTCACTTACCTTTAATAATATAGCCCCAATAGCATTTTCCCTGAAGAGCCATGGCCCATTCAAGTGAGATTTTTCTGACTATGTGATGGTAGCATATGAAGTGAGCTAAACATAAACACTCTAAAATTTATGGAAAGCAATTTTACATATTCCAAAAAATATTTGGGTTTACAAAAGGATTCTAAATGAGGTTTCTTTAAATATTCTATTCCCCAGAAATCCTGAAGCCATTCACAGCTATTTGAGACCATAACTATTTTCTGGAGTGAATTTTCTCTGTAGCTGAAAGAGATGATAAATTTCTCCCAGGTATGTCTTACATTCTTTCGAACCTATATAAATTATAATTGTTCTAAATAAATGCACCTCATGGCTTGATCCAAACATATATATTGCATTATTTTGTGGAGGTGGGGGAAGGAAACATGATTTGCAGTCTTAGTTGTGTCACTAATGAGCTATGTGCTTCAAGCAACCTCATTCCCTCTCTGGGCCTCATTGTTCTCACTGGGTTAATCAAAACTGTTAGACATTCTCCAAGGGCTCTCCTATTCTAAAATGTTGTGAAACACATGACATGGCCCCAGGTGTCTGACCTTGGCCTTCCAGCCTAGCCTGCTTTCATGCTACCTCTCTAGGACAGCGAATTTGAGGTGAAGCATTCTCCTAACCCTAAGCAGTGATCTATACGCAGATACAGCCCCTGCAATGATTGGGATTGGTTCTACTTGCCTGGGGGGGCATTTACAGTTTAATTAACCAGGTATTTAGATTTCCAAATCAGTAAAAACAAACTAGAGCCAACGAAGAGGTAGTGAACAGGTGTCCAATTTAATGAAATGTTTTGTGTAATAAAGCCCACATGGAAACAGCTGATGGAAATCAACAGCAGGAAACAATATTCAGTGATAAGAAACAAGGAATCTTTCCCAGAGGTCTTCGATTATTCTGTGGCCTCTTCCATGGGCATCATCCTTGTACCTCACAATTGCACAAGGTTCCCAGTGGGCTTCTAATAGTTCATAGGATGCTAGATGACAAGTCTGGGGATTAAGAGAAGATTGGGGCTGGGAGGTAAAGAAAAAAAGGACTATGAATATTCCCACTCCAAGTAAAAGCAGATTGTAAAACTGCTGGTCTTGTGAGCAATTCACATTCTCTTCCAATATATATCTCCCTACGGGCCAGCTGAGAACAGACACTAGTGCTTGTGTGGTGCAGCCTGTCCTCCTGACCACTATCAACACCTTCCTTCTCTCCACACCTCCCAGTAGCATCAATTGTTGATGAGCCATTCACTTCTTTCATCATTTTGGTGAAGTACTTAGCATATTTGACACCCAGAGCAGAACTTTTCGCATTGTTTTTAAACAGTTATAATTTATATACAGTAAAATTTACCTCTTTTTTGGTGTACAATTTTGAGTTTTAACAAATGCATTGGATCATTTTAGATACATTCCTTTTTAGCTGATGAAATCATTTTAATAGTACTCATGTATAATCAGAAATAACCATTATTTTCTTGGCATGTGATTTAGTTTTAAGACAATTTTAAATACATTTCAATATTTAAATTACTATTCAAATTCAGTTAAATTCTGAGTACAAACTAAAAATTTAAGTAGCTAAACAAAAATATTGCACCCCTCAGTTTACACTGTTTCACCGATTTAAATTTTTAAACATAAAAACTCTAAGTGACCACATGGAATGGCAGGATTGAAGAAATTTACAGTCACTGGGACAGTATTGTTTATTTCAAATCCACTATATAAATACATAAAAATGTAGACCACAGGGCTGGAGACATAAACCAGACCCCAAACAAGCCCCAGCCAATGATTTCAAACCATCATGAACTTCTAACTATGAACTTGAACTATGTTGTTCTTGAAATAAATAAGTACAATCGAATCCACAAATGTTGAGGCTGACTATATAAGCAGGGGTTCTTCAAATTATTTTGTGTTCAATGCAATGTTTATTAAAGGAAAAGTAATAACAACATCCTCATTTGAAGTATACATATGTCTTTTTTAAATTTAACCATAGCTGCAATAAGTGTTTAAAACTTGGACTAACCACAGATTTATTTGGAATGGAGTATTTTATCAGTAATCTTCTGAATTGCTGACACCTGGTGATAATCAAAAGCATACTGGATTTCAATTGGTTTTATTGATTTTTTTTTTTTTTTTGAGATGGAGTCTCTCTTGTTGCCCAGCCTGGAGTGTAGTGGTGCAATCTCTGCTAACTGCAACCTCTGCCTCCCGGGTTCAAGCAATTCTCTTGCCTCAGCCTCCTGAGTAGCTGGGGTTATAGGCTACTGGTCTGCCACCATTCCTAGCTAATTTTTTATTTTTAGTAGAGATGGGGTTTCTCCATGTTGTTCAGGCTGGTCTCAAACTCCTAACCTCAGGTGATCCACCTGCCTTGGCCTCCCAATGTGCTGGGATTACAGGCATGATTACTGCACCCAGATGGTTTTACTGATGTTTTTATATTCAGTAAATATAAATTCAATGTACCTCTTATACAGCAGACCACTTCCTTCACCCTGCTACTGGCCTGCAGGTCTACCCTATAAGTGAAGTGTCTGCCAATTAATCAAAAAAGTAAAACCAAGAGCTTTTTAAGACTAATAAACCAAAAAAAAAGATAAATGCAATTAAGAGTCCTAAAAAGGAGAACTTGATGTGGGTTTGACTTGTCAGGGAAAGCTTCCTAAAGAAAGAAAAATATATCTTGGCCTTGAATGAAGCATGCCTCAATTAGAGCAGTGCTTCCAAAGCCTCAGTTATCCACATGACCAACTGGGGCCATGTGTGCACATTACGCATACTATTAAATACTTATGTTTTTCTTTAAACAAACTCACTTTTTTTTTTAAAAGGCATTCATGAAAAAAATCTTATATTACTGTTGTCATTAGACAAACTATAATACAAATCTGTAGTACAAATTGAGCAAAATAACATTATTTAATTTAAGATTTAATTCCAAAATAAAAGTAAAGTAGTAAAATGAGCAATATTCAGTGTAGTCAGTTTGAAGACGTGCATACCTAAATATAAATTTCTAAAAGAAAAGAATAGAGTCAATCAAGAATAAAGCTTATAATAGGTTCAGTCACTTAATTTCAGATGAACATAAATTTTTCATAAAACAGTTTCAGTGTTTAGTTACTATTTAACCAAATTCCAACTGACATGAGTATAGAATGAGAATAGACAAAAGTTACTATATTCTCTGAAATAACTGAATCCTGAGAATTAATTTTGAATCAAAATAAAATAGCAAGCTTTTTCCAATAAATATTTATTTCAAAAACTAACTGAAGCAAGCTTCAAACTTCTTCTGAATATATTAATAGTATCTGCTAATGTCCTTAACTTAAGGGAAAACATTGTTTTTTCTTTATTTTATTAAAATCCATTTACTTGCAAAAGTAATTTCAAAGAATATATATCAAGTTTTTCCATGTGCTTTTCATAATATGTTAGTGGATATTCAGTAGAGTTAATAATCAGGTTATTTGTGCAACGGGAAAAAAAATCACAATTCTCATTATTTGAGGCATAAGCCCTATAGATCTGATTTGGAGTCACTGCATTTACTCTGTTGTACTTTTGTTGTATTGGTATAAACCTCCGTAAGGATACATTTAAGTTGATCAAATGAACAGAAATATGCCAGTTTGCAGAGCCATTTCCAATCAAGCATATGATCTTACAGATAGTACATTCCCTCAGGAAAGTGTTGATATTCTTCTCAAAACCCCAGTAGATGTTCAGAACCTTTCTATCTGAAACCCAGGGACATCAGAATAAAATAGAAATTGTTTTAGTGTTTGCCCATCTTTTCATAACGCTTGCCGGAGCATAGTGATCAGTAGATTTAAGCTCTAGTACAACCATTAGAATGTCATTCACTGCTAGTGCTCACATTTCCAACACAGTTCACTTTTACATTGTAAAAATCTTATTTTTAACCACTGCCCTTGAGTAGGCCCAATGTAAGAGAAAGACGAAGAGCCAAAACTTAACTCTAAAATATTTATACTTTACCTACTCTATGAGTTACTGCTTCCATAAGTGACATTTTTGAACATTTCTGAAAAGGAAGAACGATAGACATGGATTATCTAAAGCAGAGCCTCCCAGTCACTGGGCTCTGATACTCACCACAATTGGATTAGAAGTTCTGAGATACTGACCCCCAGCTTTCTGTGGAGTGGATGAAGCCAAAGACCCCAGAGTGCTTCGCCTGTGATCACAAGCAATATTAGCCATTTACACCACTGTGTTATGACTACTGCCATTTTTCTACTATGGACATCAGGTTAAAAAAAAAAAATGTGGAAAGCATGGATCTATGTTAGCAGCTCATAGCATCCAAACTGAAGCGGCCATGATGCTTCAGACTGAAGTGGCAGAGAAACTAACTTGAACTAGCTTCATCAGTAAGAAAATTCACTGGCTCATGGACCTTAAAGTCCAATTAGAATTAGTTTAATCTGGTTCAATATGAGCTCTCTGAACATGTCACAACTTGTCCTGTGGGCTGACTTGGTCCACAGGCTGCTTTCTTTTACAGTACCAAAGTAATTACAGCAGTTTCCATCTTCATATCTGCAGCTTCTACTTCCAGAAAAAGAGAGGTGAGGGTATCCTTTCCAATGACTGGCTCTTAAGAGTGATAAAACCAGCCTGACAAACATAGTGAAGCCCCTTCTCTACTAAAAATATAAGAATTATCTGGGTGTGGTGGTGCGTGCCTGTAATCCTAGCTACTCAGGAGGCTGAGGCAGGAGAATTGCTTGAACCCAGGAGGCAGAGGTTGCAATGAGCTGAGATCATGCCACGGCACTCCAGTCTGGGCGACACAACAAGACACTGTCTCAAAAAAAAAGGAAAAAGAAAGGAGAGGGGGGAGAGAGAGAGAGAGAGGGAGAGAGAGAGAGAGAGGAGGAAGGAAGGAAGGAAGGAAGGAAGGAAGGAAGGAAGGAGGAAAGGAAAGAGAGAAAGAGAGAAAGAAAGAAGGAAAGAAAGAAAGAAAGAGAGATAAAGAAAGAAAGAAAGAGAGAGAGAGAAAGAAAGGAAGGAAAGAAAG
>NW_022437011.1:6312964-6339898 GCF_009761245.1 Sapajus apella | reverse complement strand
AGGAAGGAAAGAAAGGAAAGAAAGAAAGAAAGAAAGAAAGAAAGAAAGAAAGAAAGAAAGAAAGAAAGAAAGAAAGAAAAAGAAGAAAGAAAGAAAGAAAGAGAAAGAAAGAAAAAGAAAGGAGGAAGGAAGGAAGGAAAGAAAAAGGAAGGAAGGAAGGAAGGGTGATAAAACTACTTTCTCAAATTCTCTAGTAGACCCTTTCTCATTGGACTGAATCAAACCAAATGCCCATTCATGAGCCAATCTATCTGGCCAGGATATGGGGCCACTTCATTTATATCCTCATCATGTGGAAGACTATAATTTTATACTTCGTTAAAGTGGGATAATGCAGCTTTTCCTACTCTAACCCATTCTCAGCAATAATACCTATGAAGTTATATTGTTCTACGATTCTACGAAGTGTGATGTGACTTCTTAAAATTCCTAATACACACTGACTAAGACTCTATATATTAGTTTCCTTTAAAAAAGTTTGGTCAGCTGAGTGCCGTGGCTCATGCCTGTAATCCCAGCACTTCGAGAAGCCAATGTGGGCAGATCACTTGAGGTCGGGGGTGCAAGATCAGCCTGGCCAACATGGCAAAACCCTGTCTCTACTAAAAATACAAAAAATTAGTCAGCCATGGTGGTGAGCATCTGTGGTCCCAACTACTCAGAAGACTGAGGCACAAGAATGGCTTGAACCCAGGAAGCAGAGGTAGAAGTAAGGCAAGATCACGCCACTGCACTCCAGCCTGGATGACAGAGTGAGACCCTGTCTCAAAATAAATAAATAAATAATTTGGTCTACCGCCCAGTTATAGTGTTAAACCAGAGATACACACACCACACATTGGCAATACCAGGTATGATGGAAGAAGAAGGGAAGGAAGCCCGTGGTGTCAGAGTGTAAGCCATGGGAAAGCAGAAGGTGCAGCGTGTTACAGAGACAGTAAGTCCTGACAGCATTCACTGAAAAAATCATGGGAAATGAGACTTTAAAAATAGTGGATAGTGAAGGACCTTGAGCTCCAGGCTGAGGAATTTTGGTATTACCTATGAGGTAACTGGGAACTTTTTGAGCAGGAAAGGATATGATGAAAACATTATTTTAATAATACTAAGTTGACAAGTCTATGAAGAATTAATTGGAATGAAAAATGTTTGCAATAACAAAGGAATAATGGTAATAAGACAAAGTAAGAAGGGGAAATATAGGTAGGAAGCATTTTAAACAGAAATTGACTAGAGTGAGGAAAATGTGATGTACAGCATGGAAATTATGAGTATTCTAGAATGATTCCAAGCTTTATTAGAACAGGTTTTCTCTGGTACAAGATTCAATTTAGCTTATTTAGAATAACAAATGTACGCATGTGTGTGATTAACCCAGACTCCAGGTCCCTATCCAGTAGACTTTTAAATCTTTTCTAATACATCAGTGTTCTAAAAGAAAAAAGTAATGAGTGAGAAAGCTTAACCTTGAAAGGACAATGACATCATTGAATAAGTGATCTCACCAAATCAGTCCTGGAAGTCAGGCCCCATAATCCACTCTGAGCCTCCTTCCCCTATCAAAAGCAGGCCTGGACATCTTCTTGCAAAGAACCTGCCTGACTTCTGCCTCTGCCCCTTAGGTGTCATACCTCACCATCCTCTAGGAGTTTTAGCCCATGGCCTACACTTTGGAATCTAAATGGGCCTTTTATTTAGAGGATTGTCAGAACCCTGTTTCTAGAATAGGCAATCTTCCTAATACCTGTTGGGCACCTTCCTGGAAGAGTGGACAAAAGGAGCAGGTGCTAGAGAGAAGATGCTGAGAGATCAGTCAAGCTCAGCACAGAATTGCATTGGCGGCCTTCCTGCTCACTCACTGTAGAGTATTTTACAGTAATTTCTACCTTGTATCCTGGATTCTGTAACTCATTTCTCAGTGTTGCTGGCTACTAGCCACCACAGTCCTCTGGGAACAGCTCCTGGCAGCTGCATCCCTGAGTGATGGTGAGCAGAGGCCCAAATGGATGTGGCTTCCATGCTGCTCCTGCAGCTGCAGTCTCAGGATTCAGGGGCATGCCAGGTGGCTGCTCCTGGAATGAGGGAGCGGAGCACTTGGGCTCCCTGGACCGGTGGTGGTGGAGAGTTCAGGGTTCCAATTATTTTTTCTCTGTGCTGCCAGGAGATACAGAACTGTCAGGGTGCCTAGGAAAACACTCTTGACAAGCGTGCCTCATCTGGCTGATGCCACTTAGACAAAACTGAGTTCTGGTCTGTAAATATCTTCTTGATTTTTTTTTTTTTTTTTTTTATCTTCTTGATTTTTTAAGACTATTTCCTGAGGTTGGAGGTTACTGAAAAAGATGCATGTACAGATGATCAAGGTTAAATTTTGTTTCCCAGTCTTTCTCACTGCTGTGGTAAGAAAGGAAATCCTGAGTGCAAATAGTAATAATAATAATAATAGTCATAGCAACTATTATGTTTAGGTTTCCAACATGCCAGACAATGTCCTAGGTGTTTTAAATGTGTTGCTTAATTAACACATTTAAAATGTGTTACTAACTGTGTTACTAAGTTAACACAACAATTGTGTGGATTTTGTCTTACGGTTACCTTTGTTTTACAAATAAGAAAACAGAATTTAACATGTTTACTTCCTTGTTTAGTGTCACATAGTGAATAAGTGGCAGGGCCAGGACTTGAATCCAGGTCTGTCAGAGTCGAGAGCAGCAGCAGTTACTGAGCACACCATTCAGACCACAGCAATAGGAGCTTAGTCCATGAAACTCTAAATGCATGCATTTCATGTGGTTAAATGTATTTTAACATAATGAAAGGCCTTCTTTCCTCCCTTAAAAGTTAAGTGGAAAATTGTCATATGTTGTTGGCAAGAGTGCAAATTAGGACAAACACTGTGGAAAGCCATTGGCATTATATACTAAAGTTAAATATCTGCATATTATATGATCCAGCAATTCTACTCCTGAGTGTATGCTCAAAATAAATGTATGCACATGTGCATCAGAAAAAATGTACAAGCGTGTTCATAGTAGCAGTATTTGTAATAGCACTAAACTAAAAACAGCCCAAAAGTCTATCAACAAGAGCAGATACATAATTGGGGTGTATTAATGCAATGAAATACCACACAGCAGCAATAAAAAAATGAAGCCAGTTCCTTACAACAATATGGATGAATGTTGCGTTAAGGAAGCCAGGCACAAGAATACAGGTTGTAAGATTCAGTTTATTTAAACCTCACAGACAGAACTCGACTATAATGTTTGGAGATTCGTTCTTAAAGGATAAAATTATAAAGTAAAGCAAAGAAATGGTTACCATAGAAGTAAGGAACGTGGAGAGTGTGGGGAAGTTGGTCATATGGGATGAGGCTGGGTGGCTTCTGGGGTTCTGGCAATGTTCTATTTCTTGGCCTGAAAAGGAAGTTACATGCAGCTTGCTTTATAATAATTTAAACCAAACATATATATTTTATGCACTGTCTGTATATATGTCTTATTTCACAGTAGAAATAGCTTTAAAATAAGTTTAGAAAAGTAAAAGGCAAAAAAAAAAGACATCAAGACAATTTTGGGTTTTTGTTTTAAAATTAGCAGACTCTGCCACCTTTGTAGTCACTTCCACCCTCCTTGCTGATCTGAAGCTCCATCACTCCCACTCTTTTTTTATCATTAATGTTTTTCTTGTTAAAGAAATGTTTCCTTGTTCACATTATAGGTGACTGCACTTGAGTGTTGTTTCTCTACAAAGGAGCAGATTGATTTTTGTGGTCTGCTCATTAGAACTAATCATGAACTCCTTGAGTCACCCTTGATTCAAGAACACTTTTGCAATTGGAAAATGGGAAGAGCAAGGTTTATTGTTTTAATTAACACATCGAAATAAAAGCTTGTCAGAGCTAGAAACACAGGCAGCCATGATATTAGGCGAGTTATGTGAATAGAGCTGGGGATGGGGATGGGGAAGAAGGAAGGACTGGGTCCAATCCCAGCAGGTGGTCAGCTCGGGCATCTCAGGCCAGAGCAGGGAGGAGGCTGACACCCAACTCCTGTGGGTGTTAAAGGTCTACATAAGCAGCATCAAGTTCTGATAATCAGTTGCAATGTCTCTAAACTCTGAATTCTGAAAGTCATGACCTGTTTAAAATTCTACTTCGTTCATTGATAAACTTATTCTTCTCCAAATTATATAATATCTTCTCAAATTATACATTTTGACATTATTTATTCCCATTATTTGTGATCCCATTTATACTTTATCTCCCAAAACAACCTATATGACCCATTGAAGACAAATGCTACAGCACATACATCCATACCCTCTTATCCTGCCTCACTTCCCAAATGTCTGCATGCTTACAGACACATGCTGTGGCTTTCATTGTTGAATAGAATCGAGTCAACTAATTAAAGCTTGTTTTTGTTATTTTCATAAGGGCCAAATGCAGGACTATACAAATATATCAAAAATTTTCACATGTGGGGAGTCAAAGAGAGATGTTAATTTTTACTCTGTGTGTTTCTGTATTATTTAGATTTTTTACGGGGGAGGCAGATCATGGCAGATGGGGGACAGGACTAGATTGCAGCTCTCACTTGGACAGGCAGAGCAGTATGTGGAAGCTTGCATCATGAACTTTTGCTCCAGAACAACTTCTGGAACAATTCAGAAAAGCCAGGAGAACCTATAGACCCTCTGAAGAAACCAGATGACTCCTGCAGGACCCGGGAGACACCCCAAATACTCTGAGTGTCCAAACTGTGGAAGTGGAAAAGAGAGATTGTCTGTCCCCAAACATAGGGAAACCTGAAAGTCTAGATCACGGGATGAGGTTCTGACCTTACCTGGAGCTACGTCAATTTAGAGAGCCAAGTGAAATACAGAAGTGGAAGAAGCAGCAGAAAAAGCCCTGTAGGCTTCCTGGGTCCCCTTGCAAGCCATTTCTGCTTTTCCTCACAAGGTTCCTTGGGGATACCTACAGGAGGGACTGGGAAAAGGCCATAGGGAGAAGGAAACCTCCAACTGAACATGGTAACAATTTTAAATGATCAGGAAGGCTCCTGGCCAGAACTCGTGGGACGGCATGAATCCTGTGTGCAGACTCCATAGGTGGGAGAAGCACAAAAGCCCTACTTCACAACTGGGAGGTGATGGGGCAAGTTCTCAGCCCTGCTTGCCCACTGCCTGGAAATAGACTCCACGCTATCGGGAGGGGACATGGTGGGAGTGAGACTGGCCCTTTGGGTTGCATGGGAGCTAGATGAGGCCTGTGACTGCTGGCTTTCCTTCACTTCCCTGACAACCTGCATGACACAGTAGAGGCAACCATAATCCTCCTAGGAACATAACTCCATTGACCTGGGAACCACACCTGCATCTCCCACAGCAGCCGTAGCAAGACCCACCCAAAGAGTATGAGCTCAGACATGCCTAGTCCTGCCGCAATCTAATGGTCCTTCCCTACCCACTCTGGTAGCTGGAAGACAAAGGGCATATACTCTTGGGGGTTCTTGGGCCCTGAACACCACCTGATCCTCCTCATACTACCATAGCTAATACTCTCTGGAAAGCACCACCTCCCAGCAAGAAGCCAAGCAGCACAAAAATCGTGCATTAAACAACCAAAGCTAAGAAAGCTTACAGAGTCATTTCACCCCTCTCCACTTCCACCAGAGCAGGTGCTGCTATCCATGGCTAAGAGACTCACAGATGGTTCACATCACAGGACTCTGCAAACAACCCCCAGTACCAGCCCAGAGGCTGGTAGACTTGCTGGGTGGCTAGATCCAGAAGAGAGATAACAATCACTATAGCTCGACTCTCAGGAAGCTACAACCCTAGGAAAAAGGGGAGAGTACTACATCAAGAGAAAGCTCTGTGGGATAAAAGAATCTAAACAACCTTGAGCCCTGGATCTTCTCTCTGACAGAGACTACCCAAATGTGAAGGAACCAGAAAACCAACTCTGGTAATATGACAAAATGAGGTTCTTTAACACCCCCCAAAATCATACTAGTTCACCAGCAATGGATTAAAACCAAGAAAAAAAATATCTGATTTACCCAAAAAATAATTCAGGGGATTAATTATTAAGTTAATTAGGAGGCACCAGAAAAAGATGAAGACCAATTTAAGGAGGCCAAAAAAAGATACAAGAAATGAGGGGAGAAATGTTCAATGAAATAGATAGCATAAATTTAAAAAAATCAAAACGTAAGGAAACAATGGATGTACTTATAGAAATGCAAATGTTCTAGAAAGTGTTAGCAATAGAATCGAACAAGCAGAAGAAATAACTTCAGAGCTTGAAGACAAGGTTTTAGAATTAACCCAATGCAAGAAAGACAAAGAAAAAAAAAAAGAAAATATGAACAAAGCCTCCAGGAAGTCTTAAATGACTAAATCTAAGAATAATCAGTATTCCTGAGGAAGAAGAGAAATCTAAAAGTTTGGAGAACGTATTTGGAGAAATAATTGAGGAAAACTTCCCTGGTCTTGCAAGAGACCTAAACATCCAAACACAAGAAGCTCAAAGAACACCTGGGAAATTTACCACAAAAAGATCATTGCCTAGGCACGTTGTCATCAGGTTATCTAAAGTTAAGGCAGAGGGAAGAATCTGAAGCAAAAACATCAGGTAGCCTATAAAGGAAAACCTATCAGATTAACAGCAGATTTCCCAGCAGAAACCCTACAATCTAGGGATTGGGTCCCTATTTTCATCCCCCTTAAACAAAACAATTATCAGAGAAGAATTTTGTATCCAAAAAAACTAAGCTTCATAAATAAAGGAAAGTCATAGTCTCTTTCAGACAAACAAATGCTGAAAGAATTTACTGCTCTCAAGCCAGCACTACAAGAACTGCTAAAATGAACTCTAAATCTTGAAACAAATCCTGGAAACACATCAAAATGGAACCTATTTAAAGCATAAATCTCACAGGACCTATACAACAAAATTATAATTTAAAAAATGATATACAGGCAACAAATAGCATAATGAATGGAATGGCACCTCACATCTCAATAGTAACATTCAATGTAAATGGCCTAAATGCTCCACTCAAAAGATATAGAATTGCAGAATGGATATGAATACACCAACTAACTATCTGCGCCTCAAAAGACCCACCTAGCATATAAGGACCTACATAAATTTAAGGTAAAGGTGAAGAAAAAGACATTCCATGCAAATGGACACCAAAAGTGAGCAGAAGTAGCTATTCTTATATCAGACAAAATAAACTTTAAAACAACAGTAGTTTAAAAGAGACAAATAGGGACATTATATAATGTTAAAAGGCCTTGTCCAACAGGAAAATATCACAATTCTAGACATATATGCACCTAGCACTGGTGCTCCCTAATTTATAAAACAATTACCAGTAGACCTAGAAATGAAATAGACAGCAGCTCAATAGTAGTGAAGGAATTTATTCAATACTCCACTAACAACAGCACTAGAAAGGTCATCGAGACAGAAAGTCAACAAGAAACAATGGATTTAACTATACCCTGACACAAATGGACTTAACAGGTATTTACGGAACACTCTACCCAACAACCACAGAATACACATTCTATTCATAAGCACATGGAACTTTCTCCAAGATAGACCATATGATAGGCCACAAAATGAGCTTCAATAAATTCAAGAAAACTGAAATTATATCAAGCACTCTCTCAGATCACAGTGTAAACTCAACTCTGAAAAGAACCTTCAAAATCAAGCAAATATATGGAAATTGCTCCTGAATGATCATTGGTTCAAAATGAAATCAAGACGGAAATTTAAAAATTATTCAAACTGAACGACAATAGTGACGCAACCTATCAGAACCTCTGGGATACAACAAAGGTGGTCCTAAGAGGAAAGTTCACAGCCCTAAACAGTGACATCAAATGTCTGAAAGAGCACAAACAGACAACTAAGGTACACCTCAAGGAACTAGAGAAACAAGAACAAACGAAACCCAAACCCAGCAGAAGAAAGAAAATAACCAAGATCAGAGTACAAGTAAATAAAATTCAAACAAAAGAAAAATACAAAAGATAAGTGAAGCAAAAAGCTGGTGCTTTGAAAAGATCAATAAAATTGATAGGCCGTTAGCAAGATTAATGAAGAAGAGAGAAAATCCAAATAAGTTCAATTAGAAATGAAACAGGAGATACTACGACTGATACCCCAGAAATGCAAAACATCATTCAAGGCTACTATGAACACCTTTACATGTATAAACTGGAAAACCTAGAGGAGACGGATAAATTCCTGGAAAGATACAACCCTCCCAGCTTAAATCAGGAAGAATTAGATAACCTGAACAGAACAATGACAAGCAGCGAGATTGAAATGATAATTTAAAAATTACCAACAATAAAAAATCGGGGACCAGAGAGATTTATGGCAGAATTC
Source organism: Sapajus apella (assembly GCF_009761245.1). Classification (NCBI taxonomy): domain Eukaryota; kingdom Metazoa; phylum Chordata; class Mammalia; order Primates; family Cebidae; genus Sapajus; species Sapajus apella. The sequence continues at coordinate 6,331,482 of NW_022437011.1, read as the reverse complement.
TACCAGATATTCCAAGAAGAATTGATACCAATCCTATTGACAGTATTACACAAGATAGAGAAAAAGGGAAACCTCCCTAAATCATTAGGTGAAGCCAGTATCACCCTAATACCAAAACCAGTAAAGGACATAACCAAAAAAGAAAACTACAGACCAATATACCTGATGAATATAGTTGCAAAAACTCCTTAATTAAATACTAGCTAGCCGAATTCAACAACATATCAAAAAGATAATCCACCATGATCAAGTGGGTTTCATACCAAGGATGCAGGGGTGATTTAACATATGCAAGTCAATAAGTATGATACACCACATAAAGAGAATTAAAAATAAAAATTACATGATCGTCTCAATAGATGCAGAAAACCCATTCAAAAAAAAACTCCAGCATCCTTTTATAATTCAAACTCTCAGCAAAATTGGCATACTAAATTTGCACACATATCTCAATGTAATAAAAGCCATATATGACAAACCTATAGCCAGCATAATACTGAATGGGGAAAAGTTAAAAGCATTCCCTCTGAGAACTGGAACAAGACAAGAATGCCTGCTCTCACCACTTTTCTTCAACGTAGTATTGGAAGTCCTAGCCAAGCAATCAGACAAAACTAAAAAAAAAAAAGGGAATCCAAATCAGTAGAAAGAAAATCAAACTGTCACTGTTTGGTGATGATATGTTTGTTTACCTAGAAAACCTTAAAACTCATCCAAAAAGCTCCTAGAACTGATAGATGAATTCAGCAAAGTTTCTGGATACAAAATTAATATACACAAATCAGTAGCTCTTCTACACACCAACAGCAATCAAGCTGAGATTCAAATCAAGAACCCAATCCCTTTTACAACAGTAGCAAAAGAAAAAAAAAATACTTAGGAATACACCTAATCAAGGAGTCAAAAGACCTCTACAAGGAAAACTACAGAACACTGCTGAAATAAGTCATAGATGACACAAACAAATGGAAATTCATCCCATGCTCATGAATAGGTAGAATCAATATTATGAAAATGACTGTATTACCAAAAGCAATTTACAAATTTTACAAAATTCCCATTAAAATACCACGTTCATACTTCACAGAATTAGAAAAAAATATCCTAAAATTCATATGGAACAACAACAAAAAAAATCCACATAGCCAAAGCAAGACTAAGCAAAAGGAACAAATCTGGAGGCATCACACTACCTAATTTCAAACTATAGTATAAGACTAGTCACCAAAGCAGTGTGTAGTACTCTAAAAAAAAAAAAAAAAAGAACATAGACCAATGGAACAAAATAGAGAACCACCCAGAAATAAACCCACGTACATACAGCCAACTGAGTTTGGGCAAAGCAAACAAAAACATAATGTGGGGAAAGGACATCCTTTTCAATAAGTGGTGCTGGGATAATTGGCTAGCCACATGTAGGAAAATGAAGGTGGATCCTCATCTCTCACCTTATACAAAAATCAACTCAAGATGGATTAAGGACTTAAACCTAAGACCTGAAACTGTAAAAATTCTACAAGATAACATTGGAAAAACCCTTCTAGACATTGACTTAGGCAAGGATTTCATGACCAAGAACTCAAAAGCAAATGCAATAAAAACGAAGATAAATAGCTGGGATCTAATTAAACTAAAGAGGTTTTGCATGGCAAAAGGAACAGTCAGCACAGTAAACTGACACCCCACAGAGTGGAAGAAAGTCTATACAATCTTTCTGTCTGGCAAAGGACTAATATCCAGAATCTACAACAAACTCAAACAAATTAGGAAAAAACCCAAACAATCTACAAACATAAACAAATTAAAAAGAAAAGAAAAAAAAAACAGTCTCATTAAAAAGTGGGCTAAGAACATGAATAGACAATTCTCAAAAGAAGATATACTGGGCATGATGGCTCACACCTGTAATCCCAGCACTTTGAGAGGCTGAAGTGGATGAATCACTTGAGGTCAGGAGTTCAAGACCTGCCTGGCCAACATGGTAAAATCTGTCTCTACTAAAAAATACAAAAATTAGCCAGGCATGGTGGCGGGCAGCTGTAATCCCAGCTACTTGGGAGGCTAAGGCAGGAGAATCACTTGAATCTGGGAAATGGAGGATGCAGTGAGCTGAGATCGTGCTACTGTCCTCCAGCCTGGGTGACAGAGCGAGACTGTTTGAAAAAAAAAAGATATACAAGTGGCCAACATCATCAAAAATGTATGAAAAAATGTTCAACATCACTAATGATTAGGGAGATGCAAATCAAATGCACAAGGCAATACCCCCTTGCTCCTGCAAGAATGGTCATAATCAAAAAATAATAGATGTTGGTGTGGATGCAGTGGTCAGAGAACAATTCTACACTGCTGGTGGGAATGTCAACTAGCACAACCACTATGGAAAACAGTGTAGAGATTTCTTCCTTAAAGAACTAAAAATAGAACTAGATTTGATCCAGCAGTCCCACTACTGGGTGGAATCTACCCAGAAGAAAAGAAACCATCGTAAGAAAAAAAAAAAATGCTTGCAGACTCTGTTTATAGCAGCACAATTCACAATTTCAAAACGTGGAACCAACTCAAATTCCAATCGATCAATGGGTGTTTAAAAAAAAACATGGTGTGTGTGTGTGTACATATATATATATGATTGAATAGTGAAATTTTTGCAAACTTAAATTTATAAAGATTAAGGTCATGGAGCAGGAGCAGGGCTTTATAATTCCTCTCTTGGTCTCAGGGAAGCCTTAAGTCTTGTCCAAGGTAGAACCAACACTGGGAATCAATATCATCTACTTCCAGAACATATATATATATATATTCATTTTTATGGCCAAGTAGTATTCTATCATAGATATATCTATATATCATATATAGATTATAGATATATCTATGATGGAATACTACTTGGCCATAAAAATGAACGGTTGATGGCATTCATAGTGACCTGGAAGAGAATGGAGACTATTATTTTAAGTGAAGTGACTCCGGAAAGGAAAATCAAACATTGTATGTTCCCACTTGTAAGTGGGAGCTAAGCTGTGAGTATGAAAAGGCACAAGAATGACACAATAGACTCTGGGAACTCAGGGGGAAGGGTATAAATGGTGTGAGGGATACAAGACTACAAAATGTGTGCAGTGTACACTGCTCGGGTGATGGATGCACCAAAATCTTACAAATCATCACTAAAGAACTTACTCATATAACCGAACACCACCTGTTCCCCAATAACCTATAGAAATAAAAACTTAAAAAAATTTTTTTACAATAGATGTTTTACTTACTTATTAAAATTAGTTTTAATCCTGAACTAAAAGTTTCTGACAGGAAGGATGAGTGAGGCAGTGAATTGGAAGAGCATGAACTGGAAGTAGGCGATATTGATTTCCAGTGTTAGTTGTACCTTGGACAAGAATTAAGGCTTTCCAGAGACCAAGAGAGGGACTATAAAGCCTTTCCCCTGCCCCATGACCTTAATCCTTACGAATTTAAGTTTTCAGAAATTTTACTATTCAATCATATATATTTAAATGACATAATCTATCAGTTTACATTTTTTTTGTTTTTCACGTGTTATCAGTGTCATTTCATGTGTGTTTATGTGTGTTTGTATGAGTACGTTTTCTCCTACATGGTTAGGAGGAAATAAGATTGTTTAGGGTCTGAAAGCAGATGTGTTACTGGAATTTAGGCATCAAAATTTTTCCGAGTTTTCTGAGGGTCAAAACCAAAATATAAATATATTAAGCCATAATTGTTCGGAATTATTATTTTCATTTCAAGGGATAGTAGCACACAGCATTTTCTTCTTACAAAGAAACTGATTCTGTGGGATGTTACTCCATTCTGCAATCTTTCCTGGCCAAATGTTTGCGCTTATTTAATTGAGAATCATGATCATACATCAGTCACTTTGAAATGCAGGTCTGAGTTCATAATGCACAAGTGTAAGAGTGTAGAGGAAATCAGCCATGTTAGGGGTTTTGAAACTGTCAAAGACTGATGTCTTTGACAGAACACTACCGTGAGCATTTTATTCATGTAAGCTCATCCAACGATTGATAAAAAGACAATGTGAATGTGAGTGTACACAATATAATTATTTCAGAATCAGTGTGCTTTTTCTATTAGCTTTTAACATCTGCCTGCATAAAAAGTTTCTTTTCCAACCCAGCTCCTCTGAGGGTTCTTGTGGAAAGAAGTGACTGGGGACATGATCTTTGCAATATTTCATTTCGTTATCTCTTATTATTACCCGGTGGCCCAGAGTGTGGCGTGAATAAAGCTGTCTTGTCATCAAAATGCATTCATTCATTTAACAAGTTCCTGAAAATAATGGAACGGTTGCTAAGCAATGGGGAAATTATACATTCCCAGGGATCTGTGAAGATTCTAAAAGCAAAAGTAGTTCTGGGAACTGGTATTAGTGTCTCTGGAACCCATCTAAACAAAACTAAGAAAGTGATACGTTCTATCCAATAGCCAGGAGGCAGCATCTTTTTATTTTTTTCCTCATTCTGACCCAGATTTTCAAAGTAAAGACATAGAGAGAAGTTTCCTATCAGACAGGAATCTCTGACCTTTTATGAATTACCAATACCTGGAAAGTCTGTATCACATTTATCTTATATGAACTGTGGTATGTAATGTAGATAACAGATTGATGGGTGCAGCAAACCACCATGGCATATGTATTCCTATGTAACGAACCTGCACTTTCTGCACATGTACACCAGAACTTAAATAATAGTTAAAAAAACTGTGGTATGAAAGAATATATTCTTTTAATTAGGAAGTAAATTTTATTTTAAATGCAATATGTTATTTGAAATAAAAAGATAATTGCACACTCAAGTTATGTTATTTATGAAGTTAAGCCCTATCATAAATAACATAAATAACACATGGACATGCATTTTTAAAAATTTTAAATTTGTTTTTTTAAAAACTAAGTCACCCATATTCCTATCCTTCCCTAAATAGCCAATATTAATATTTGGGATATGTTTATCTTCCACATTTTAAGAAGTATGTGAAGTTATTATTTATTATTATTTAACATATTATACATGCACACTATGCACATATACTCACTGTATCATTTTTAAAATGCTTTTTGAAAATTTAGATTGTTTCTAGTAGATCACTATTATAAATAACTCCTAATTATCCTGTACACGTATTTAAAAAATTAAGAGCTTTATTATTGCAAAATTAATGCATGTAAAGAAGCATTTATGAAATGGCAAAGAAACTCTGAAAATCTATTTCTCCAATCAGCAAAAATACTGGGAAGCAAAGTTAGAAAAATAACTTTTTAAAAATTCTGGAAATTAACCAAAAACTTGGAACAATGCAAGCAATCATTCAGGAAAAAAGGATGACTCTCAGTGAGGATCTCAGCAAGTTTTGTGGAATTTTAACTTGCACTATTCCTATTTCCTTCTCCTGAGATCTATGGTAAACTTGAAAACCAGCAGTCTCATACCACAGATGCTAAAAAAAAAAAAAAAAAAAAAAAAAAAGAGAGAAAAATGGTTTTGGAGGTCTCTGAAAAGCCCCATTTACAAAGATTGACACTATTTGACCTATCTGGCAGCTCATTAAAAAGTCCCCCATTCATAGTGTTTGTCTTTATTTGAACTGACTCAGGACTTGCTCAATAAGAAAAGTCCTGTCCCCAAGGTGTTTGTAAAAACAATCAGTAGAAATTATTTAGCACCACAGCTGTCTCAGTCAGCAATATCATTTGGATCAAAGAAAAGCTGTCCAAAGAACTTAAAACAAAATCTGGAAATAAGATGTTCACTGTGCATTTTGAAAAGATGAAATATGTTCGTGGGGACTTAAAAGACTACGAACATATGCTGGGTTGTGCAAATGCCTAGGAAACAACAGAGAAGGTCCCAATAGTTCACCTCTAGGTAACCTTGAAGCTCTGTGCAAGCAGGAAGTAGAGGCTAAGGCAGAATTGTAAACTGTTAGAGCATTAAAGGTGTTCCTCATAACAAATACAGAACCTACCAGCTAAGGCTGGGAGACTCATTAGTTCAAGTCACATAAAGAAATCTCTGTCAAATGCTTAGCAGTAAGCTAGCAAAGCAGAGACTTCAGTGGCTATACAGGGTGATTACAGATTTTACAAAATTAGTACAAGAAAGCCACTAAACAAACAAATGGAAGACAACAACAACAGATATCAACAGCATCAAACTTAGGGAAGGAAAAAGAATCTGATTTTCAAAATAGCCATATATTGTTATTTATGTAGAGTTTTAACAAAAAATGTAAGACATGAAAAATTTGCAAAGGATGGCCCATATGTAGGAAAAAATTGAGTCAATAGAACCTGTCCTGGAGGAAGCCCTGACATTGAACTTCCTAGACAGTCTTTAAATAAGCAATTAGAAGTATATTCAAAGCACTAAAGAAAACAATGTCTACATAACTAAAGTATGAGAGTAATATCATATGAAATAGAAAGTATTGATAAAGAAATACTATAAAGATAACTAAATTAAAATTCTGGAGTTGAAAAATATAAAAACAAAAATTTTACTAGAGTGACCCAACTGCATCTTTGAACATGCTGAAGAAATAATCAACAAACTCAAAGATAGGTCAATTGAGACTATCCATTCTCATAAATAGAAAGAAAAAATACCAAAGGAAAATGGACAGAGCCCCAGATACTCTAGGACACCATCAAATGTAACAATACATACATGGTGGGAGTCACAAAAGAAGAAGTAAAAGAAAAAAGGAAATTAAAAAAAAAATGCTTGATGAAACAATGTCTGGAAACATTGATCTCCTTAGCCAAGAAGCTCAACAAACTCCAAGCAGGATAAACTCAAAGAGATCCATACCTAACTATATCATAGCCTATTTGTCAAAAGGCAAAACAAAGAATTTTGAAGGCAACGAGAGAGAAATGACTCAATACATACAAAAATCCTCAATAAAATTAACAGCTAAATTCTCCTCAGAAACAATGGAGACCAGAAGGCAGTGGGATGATATATTTAAAGTGCGTTTGTGTGTGTGTGTGTGTGTGTGCACATATTTGTGGAGGGAGGGGGGGCAGTGAAGCTAACTGAGAATTCTATAGCCCATAATATTTTTTTTCAAAAAGTTAACAAGAAATTAAGGTTCAACAGGGAATTCATCAATAACAAATTCACCCTACAAAAAATACCACAGGAAATCCTTCAGGCTAAAATGTAAGGACACTAGATAAAGACTCAAATTCACATGAAGAACTAAAGAACACTGGTAACTATATTAGTAAATACAAAAGACTCTATAAATGTATTTTTGTTCTATTTGATTGAAAACCATTTAAAAATCATACAGATATTTTAATAGGCTTATAATATATAATAATATAATTCATATAGTAGCATAAAAAAGGGTAAGGGTATAGAGCTTTACTGAAGCAGAGATTTTATATACTATTAAAATTAAATTGGTACTAAACCAAACTACACTGTTTTAAGATGTTAAGTACAATCATGTGTCACATAACATTTTAGTCAACAACAGATGGCATACATAATGGTGGTTCCATAAGACATAATGCCATATTTTTTACTGTACTTTTTTAAATTTAATTATGTTTAAGATGTAAATACCATTGTATCACAATTGGCTACAGCATTCAGAACAGTAAGATGTTGTACAGGTTTGTAGCATAGAAATAACCAGCTGTATTGTACAGCCTAGCTGTGTAGTAAGCTATATCATCTAGGTTTATGAAAGTACACTTTCACCCTGAAGTTAAGCCCTATCACAAATTTCATATGCATCTAGGTCATTTTATATTTTAACTATGTATTATGTGTTAATTAACAATACATGTTTTATACAAGTTAATTAACAATACATGTTTTATACAAAGCATATAATATACATGATATTTAGCATTTGTTTTTTAAAGCTAATATTATTTTGAGATCTGCTTACATTAATCAAATCTATTTTTTCTCTTTTACTGCATTATGAATATGCCACAGCTAACTTCTCCCACCCTCTGCTTAAGAACATTTGGGTCATTATCAGCTTTTTCCTGAAACAAACAAATTTCCAATGAATGGTTTTTCATCCTGTTCTCTCAGTGCATATGTGGAAGAATTTCTTTATGATATATACCCAAAAGTGGGGCGGCTAGCTTGTAGGCTTTGCTGGCTCTTAATTTTACTACCTATTGCCAAATTGCTTGTACAAATTTACAGTCCCACTTGAGCAGATGAGGCCCCTGACCTTATGAAATTTGCATTCTGTCATGTGTCCAGAGGAGGCTGAGATTGATAAGCCCTATCTCTTTGCATCCTTGACCACCCTGGCATTGTCAGACTCTTTAAGGCGACTCATTATTGTTTTATTTTGTAATTACCAGTAAGATTAAAGGTCTCTTCATGTATTTACCAGTGAATTTTACTGATTTTAAAACATAACTCCCATTTTTGAACATACATCTTTATGATTTGACACCATTCTAAATGAGCCAGACGCATAGATAAAACTACAGGAAGAAATACATATAGATTATAATAGTATGAAATAACATGAAACACGTTGATTGTCATCAACCAAGAGTTATTTTTTTGAACATCTAGCCTTAGAAATAGTAACAACTGATAAAAATAAAGAACCAAAGTTTCTGATTAGGAAGACAATTTAGGAAATTGATTTCCAAAGAGAGTGGCCTACACTTTGGTTCCTTTTTGATTGAGTGGATTTTTAAAATATAATAAATTAGTCTATTTAATTCTGAAAATGTTCTTTCAGAGGACTTTCTGCATTAAAAATTCTTGTTATTGAGAATTGAAGTAGCCTGGTTAAGAGTTACTTGGGTACAGCTGGGTATGTGTAATGCACAGTCTACATAATGCAAGCGTTACTGAGCATGTCCTGGGTCCTCATGTTTTTACAAGGGATGGAGAAAAGAAAAATTTCAAGATAAAACCCCTCAGACTCAATTTCAGCCTGGAAAGTATTTTCTCATTTGAGCACTGAACAGAGTTTTGCCCAAAGCCACTCAACTAGCATTCAGAAGGATCTTTAATTTTAATCTATTTCAAATAAATGGACTAATAAATTAGTGGGACTCAGTGCATAGCCCAGGACACTATTCACATCTTATCAATTGTGACTTATAATTTATTAGAATTTTTATGACAATATTAAATTGATGGATTATAGCAATTATAAAGCAGTGATCACAAAACATAGCACTATGTTTTAAATGAATACTTGCAAGCTTCTTCGGTGTGGCTTCATTCTGTCTGGCTATTACATTCTGATAGGTGATATACACACTCCACTGAAGTTTTTAAGATTAAACCTACATTAGAGCTATTTTACAATTGCCTTGGAGCATGCAGATGTTGCTATTGGATTTTGACCTGTGGTTGTTACACTATAAAATAATAAATACTCTGAATTTTCTCAACCAGCACTTCCAGACTTTTGAGGGCATTGCTTTCTACTTCTTCTTGCTTAAAGACCTGCTCCCAGGTCCAGGTGCGATGGCTTATGCCTGTAATCCCAGCACTTTGGGAAGCCAAGGCAGGCAGATTATGAGATGAGGAGTTCAAGACCAGCCTGACCAAGATGATGAAACCCCGTCTCCACTAAAAATACAAAAAAATTAGCTGGGTGTGGTGGCAGGTGCCTGTAATCCCAGCTACTTAGGAGCTGAGGCAGAGAATTGCTTGAACCCGGGAGGTGGAGGTTGCAGTGAGCAGAGATCACGCCACTGTACTCCAGTCTTAGCAACAGAGTGAGATTCCATCTAAAAAAAAAAAAAAAAAAAAAAAGACTTGCTCCCAGAAGCTCTGCTGAAACTGTTGCTCCTCATGCTATGTTGTCAACTGCCTGTTTGAAGATCAAGGCTCTGGGAGAATAGAAGTCACTTCTCCTTTTTTTCCTCCCAGGAAGTACATACAGAAAGCAACTTATTCTGTCTCACAACCAAACGAGATGTTTTTTGGTTTCTCCTTAACCTTTGGTGTGATTGGAGTCTCTCATCCTCACTCCATGACTTGCCCAGGAGTCCTAACTATCCCACAGCCTGCTGCCAATCAGGAATATTTTTGCACTGACAGCAGCCAAACTCCCCGGCCAATGTGCTATGGCCAGGCTTCTGGAATCTCATCCTAGTTCTGCTGTAGAGGATGCTTTTGGAGCCACCCAAATCTCCTCAGATGCCCTTACTGGTTGAGTGGAGCCATTCCTCAGCTTCTGTAGTGTTTCCTCCTGGTAGCTCATATCTTCTGGAAATTTTGTCAGAGAACTATCTGCTGGTTCCTGGAACTACTTTACCCAGCTACTAAGAGCCTAAAATCCTGGGAGCAAGCATGCTCCTGGGGTAAAGCACATGGCTGACTTGTTGCATGAGGATGAGAGCCCAGCTCCTTGCAGGAGGGAGAGACTGCTCCCGATCTCCTAAGGGGATCAGGTTTGGGCTGAGTCTCAACCTGGCATTTCCCCCTTGCTTGGTTTCTTTCTCTCCCTCCTTTACTTGCTTATCTTAGAAGAACTTCCTTTAAAAATTTATATGCATGAAAATCCTCATCTCAGGGTCTGCATTTGAAGGGCCCAACTTAAGAAACCTGGCTTCAAGAATGATTATCTTTACTTACCAGGGTTAATTCACTTAAATATCTACAGAGATCCTACCTTCTGCCAAGCCCTGCTTTATGTACTGTGCATATGTTGATGGGTAAGGCAGGTACAGCCAGACACCTCATGAAGTTTGCTTGCTTTGGGAAGGAGGTGATACATTTACTAAAGCACACAAATAAACAAGATAATTTGAGTAGTAAAAGATGTTATAAAGAAAATAAAATAATGTGATAGAAACTAACCAATGAGGAGTGATGGCAGCTATCTCAGACTGACTTGTCAAGGAAGGAGCCTCTGATGAGATGTTTGAGCAGTGACCACAGAAATTGAGGAAGCAGGCCATACAAACTTTGGAGAAAGAGCCTTCCAGGTGGAGGAACGGCAGATCCAAATGGGCAGTGGCAAGCTTGTTGTGCTCTGAGAATAATGAGAAGTTACTGTAGCTGGAGTGAGAGTCATGGGGAAGGGGACAGGGAAATCAAAGACAAGGCAGTGCCGGGTCAGGTGAGGGTTTACAAACCACATGGCTACCTCTTTAAATTTTGATAGATATCCATTAAAGAGCTATAAGGAGAGGAGTGGCATAATTTGATATATGTTTTAGAATGATCACTGAGGCAGCTGAGTGAGACTACTTTGTGTGTAGCAAACTTGCAAGCTGCAGAACTCGGTAAAAGACTCTATGCCATGACCAGGAGACCCTTTTGAGCACCTGACCGTAGTGGTGAGGACCTAACAGCAGACCATATCACAGAGTCTTGCTATTGGGCTTGAGGTAGGGGGGTCCAAGTAAGTTGGGTTGCCAGGTAAAATACAGGATACTAAGTTACATTTGAATTTCATATAAACAACAAATAATTTTTGATATAACTATGTTCCAAATATTGAAAATAACATGATACATTCTTATATTTTAAAAAAAATTGTTCATTGCTTATCTGAAATTAAAATTCACCTGGGCATCCTGCTGTTATTTTCTAAGTCTGGCATTCTACAAGGAAGGGTTGCCATATAAATAGCTTGAGTTAGCTAACAAGAAAATAGTTGGAATATGCTGAAATCTCTTAAATCTCAGCATCTGGTTTTGTTTTTGTTTTTGGTCTGAGTCTGTAGGCTAAAGTCAAAATGAAAATATCATGCAACCAAAATTAAGAATAATTTACAATCATGCTGCTTTATGGGAAAATTTTGGCTGCCAAACTAAAACAAAACACACACACACACACACACACACACACACACACACACACACAAAACCCTGATGATCTAGATTCTATACTATCCAAATATGATTCCTCCCTTTCTGTCCAACAGAAAGTTTCATCATATTTTCTTTATTCTACAAAACTGTGATGAGTTGAAAACAAGGGTAGTCCTTCAAAGGGAACTTGTGTAGATGTGAAAATAATCAAGCACAGCATTGGCTGGTCAGTGCACGTGCACCTTAGAATGTGCCCAGGAATGCACAGGTGTCCCAAGAAGGCTGTATGTCCAGAAGAGATTCTGAATCTGCCACAGGAATTATTCAGCCTCTTCTGAGGCAGGTTTGCATTGTGGTTACAGAACTTGGGTTCTAGGGTCTCCTAGCCTCAGGTTTGAATTCCATTTTGGCTGTTGAGAATCTATGTGAACATAAACAAATTAAATTAGTTTCCTCATCAGAGAAAAATCAGACTCTCTATAATATGTAGATGAGATGAAATGTCACATGAGAAAGTGCTTAGCATAGTGCTAGATTCATAGCACAAACTCAGAATTGTTAATTACTGTTGATATTATTAGCCATTAGACTTCACTATATGAAGAGAACTTTCCTGACATAAAACTCTGAGTTCTACATATTGATGTATGCGCTTTAGGGCACATTCCCCAGAAGCAAATTCAACAATGAGGATTTCTATGAAAGTGAGAGAGGGAAAGTGAAAGTGATGAAGAAAAGCAGTCAAGCTAGGATGTACTGTCAACCAAAGTTTCATGGAGGATGGCTGTAGCTTGGTCCCGCAGGAGCTCCAAAGACAAGACAGGTCACAACTCAGAGTTGTCCATCTCAGGACAAGGAGGCTGTGCAACCATGGTCATTGTTTATTAAGGGATGCCCCTAGGGGGACATGAGGTCCCATCAGGGAAAGTGGGTTACGGCAGCACAAGGGTAGCCCTTCCACAAAGAAGCAGGTGCTGGACTTGGGAGTGAAAATGCATTGGGAGCTATTGCCCAACAGCAACAATGACAAAAAGATAAAAGCATCTTGGTGTGAGAAGCACTGACAGCGTCCACCATTCATCCTGTATGGGAAAGGAAGAGACAAGATCTATAGCTCTCCTTCACTTTAGTACAGTATGCATGTGGAAAAAAAAGATGAGAAGGCACAGATATTTTCTAGGATGGTAAGCTGTGCAGAACTACTTGCAAACTTTGCATTATAAACGGCAGTTATTACAATCTAAGCATTCATGTAAGCATCTTTGGTGCTTATTAACTATAAGCCCTGGAAGGCTGCTCACATTGTTTCCTCTTTATAATTTATCTCAGCTTCTAAAAAAATTACATAGAACACCACCCTGTTATTGATAGCCCCCTAAATGATGACCATTTCAATAAGAAAAAGAGAAATACAAAAATTTTTTTAAATTGACAAAGGGCATGAATGATTTACAGAACAAGCAAAAATGGCCAATAAACACAAAATTATTGCTAAAGCTCACTAGTACCACACAAAAAGCAATTTAAATTATGAAATACTAGTTTTTGCCTGTCAGATTGGCAAGAATTTTTTTGTAAATTTTAAAAATTTGTTTCTATGGTGTTGGGGGTAAAGATAGTTTTGTTACATGGTTAAGCCCTTTAGTGGTAAAGGAAATTCTTAAACATGAATTTCCTCTGCTATAGTTTACATCTATGTCTCTTACTCCTGTTTTGTTTGTTTGTTTGTTTTTTGTTTTTTTGTACTTTAAGTTCTGGGGTACACTTGCAGAACATGCAGGTTTGTTACATAGGTATACACATGCCATGGTGGTTGGCTGCCTCCATCACCTGTCATCTACATTAGGTATTTCTCCTAATTCTATCCCTCCCCTAGCTCCCTACCCCTCTACAGGCACTGGTATGTGATGTTCCCTGCCCCGTGTCCATGTGTTCTCGTTGTTCAACTCCCACTTATGAGTGAAAACACGTGATAATTGGTTTTCTGTTCTTCTGTTAGTTTGCTGAGAATGATGGTTTCCAGCTTCATCCATGTCCTTGCAAAGGACATGAACTCATCCTTTTTCATGGCTGCATAGTATATGTGCCACATTTTCTTTATCCAGTCTATCACTGATGGGTTGGTTCCAAGTCTTTGCTATTGCGAACAGTGCTGCAACAAACATATGTGTGCATGTGTCTTTATAATAGAATAATTTATAATCCTTTGGGCATATATCCAGTAATGAGATGCTGTGTCAAATGGCATTTCTATTTCTAGATCCTTGAGGAATCGCCACACTGTCTTCCACAATAGAACTAATTTAAACTCCCACCAACAGTGTAAAAGCATTCCTATTTCTCCACATCCTCTCCAGCATCTGTTGTCTCCTGACTTTTTAATGATCGCCATTCTAAATGGCGTGAGAAGGTATCTCGATGCTCAAAAGGAGACATTTATGCAGCCAACAAACATATGGAAGAAAGCTCATCATCACTGGTCATTAGAGAAAGGCAGGATTTTTAAAATAAAACTCTTACACAATGCTAAGTTATTGTGAGTATAAATTGATATAAATCTCCTAGAAGACAATTTGATAGTACATACCAAAATACATAAAATATGCATACCTTTTGACAAAGCAGTTAAATTTTAAGAAATATTTTACTTAAGGAGTAAGAGTGAGAGGGCGGAGGAAGAAAGAGGAATGAAAAATTATTTAATGGGCACAATGTACAGTATTTGGGTTATGTTTACACTAAAAGCCCAGGCTTCAGCACTTTACTCCCTAATTGTATACCATTTTTTAAAATCCTAAATAAAAGAAATAATCATTAAAGTTCATACAAATTGGTTTCTGTATTGTTTACTGACATGTAACTTATAATACATAAAACTGGAAATACTACAAATGACTACCAGTAGAGTATCTAATTAAATGAATAGGAGTACATAAATTACCATAACTAACCACATAGCGATTTTTAAACGTTACCAAGTTATGTTTATTGACAAATGAACACTTTATATATAATTAAATCCAAAAATTATATTATAAAACAGTAACAGTGTAATCCAGTCTAACATTAACAGTGTAATCCAATCTAAACAATTAATATATATGTGTAGAAACAAGTCTGAAAGGAAATATATTAAACTGTTCATAATGGTTATTTTTAGGTATCAAAGATGACTTTTAATTTCTTCTTTTTGCTTATCTGTACTTTTCTGATTTTTATACAGTAAACATATGTTGGTTGAGTAATTAAAAATGTTATGAAACAATAAAATATTCCCTCTCTATGCTTAGTTAAAATGAAGTACTCTCAGAGATTGAGCAACAATAGATATTTCTCCATTTTATTAATTTCCCGGTCCATTAAGTGTATGTAATGAACAGTCTGCCATGACTCCAGCTGGTTGGAGGTAAGCTAAGTGCTGTCCAAAAGGCAAGGCAATAGAAACCATCCATCCCTAGCTTTCACTTTAGCTGGCAAACCCTGGTCCCAGTATTGAATCCACCAGCCGTCGTGCTTAGAAAAAAACCTTCAGTCATGTAAAGAATTTATGTGGCCTAAAGCACTCCCCAGAAAGGCACTTTTTCTAGCAGTTTCTGCTTCACTGAATTTAGAATGTAAGCAGCAACTTCGCAGTTGTTAAAACCTAGCAAAATGCCCTACATGTGGTGGATGCTAAAGAAATGTTTAGACTGCAACAAAATGACCTTCATTTTAGGAGGCACAGGGCTGAATGTAAACTAAGATGATAAAATATTTGGCTTGTACCACCAAGGAAGCCATTAAGTCGTCATATTAGTAATGGTTTGATTTTTGTCTAGATTCAAAAAGTGTAAGGCAGG
The DNA here is from genome assembly GCF_009761245.1 of Sapajus apella. Classification (NCBI taxonomy): domain Eukaryota; kingdom Metazoa; phylum Chordata; class Mammalia; order Primates; family Cebidae; genus Sapajus; species Sapajus apella. Next base: position 6,315,828 of record NW_022437011.1, on the reverse strand, counting down.
TCCCGACTTACAAACTCCTGACAGTCCATTGTTACTTGTTCCCCACTCATGACTGCTTACTTAAACCAACAACATCAACAAAACTTTAGTGCATTCATAAAGCTTTAGGCTGAGAAGCAGAGGAAGAACAAGGCCTTGAAGGTCAGAAACAACCACAAAGCATATCCCACTGGCAGAGTCTGAACTGGTCTGTCTATGTTGTCACCTCTTTTTCTAAAGTTCCCATCTTCCCATCCCCAATATGACATGCAGAGATAGACTGGACACTTACCCATCTCAGAGTCCTTTCTGTCTGTCATCTTTCTCTTTATTAAATAGGTAACCTTTCATCAATTTCCCTGCCAAGGCCTTTGTAAAATTTACATTTAGGATAAATTGGAGTTGTATTTTGCCCGCTAAGTAGTAGATCTCAAAAATAATATCCTCTCCAGCCTATGTATAATTACATAAGTTGCTTTGAAAGTGTTTTGTTTACCTAGGGAATCATAATGGAACCCATTAGAGAAAATTTGTATTCCTCTGTAGTGGCTTACTAATAAATCTCATCACAGAAATGTTCTGTAAATGAGGCATCTCATTTTAGCCCCCCTTTTCCATTTCAATAACCTGCAGGAATGAAACAGTCCATTAGCAGCATGTCTATATGTGGGTGGCTCAGAATGAGTTTTGAGGTTTGAGTAATCAATTTTCAGATAAAAAATTAAACAGAGTTAGACTGTATTACCACCTGCAATGCAATTCAACTGTGACTGTCCAGAAATCTAGGTTGGCAGCTTGATGTGACATTGTGGACACATACTTAGAAAAAATTAACAGTCATGTTCCATTCCCAAAAATATGAATGAGGAAATGTAGATGACTCAGGGGAACCCACCACTAAAAACATTACATGAGAGAGTATGTGGAAATGTGTCTATAAACATATAGAATTTTTGAAAGTACATGAAATCAGCTTTGGATACTCTAGCATTGGTTCGAGTTTCATTTGATGTACGGCAGTGCAAAACTGTTCCTCCTTCCTCTTCCATAGCCACCTCTTCTCTTACCTGGTTCAAGATCCCTTAGAGTGAAACTGAACAGGAGTCAAAAGATTCTAGGGTGAAGAGGTGCTTCAGAGGCAGAGACAGGCACACACCTGTCTCAAGAAATTTTAGCCATGCCAAGCTGCAGTCTACTAGTGCTATCGTCTCCAGTTCATGTATTTGGTTCTCTTACATTCTCCTGTCTGTGATTTTTTAAAGGAATTGCACATATTTGTAAAGTCTCAATATCTGCAGTGAATATTTTACCCTATGGCTGCGTTAGCTTTTCCTGCTAGAAGGAGACTGTAAGTCTGTTGGTAGAAATGTAAATTGGTGCAGCCAGTGTGGAAAACTATAAAATCTCCTGAACAAATTGAAAATAGAACTACCATAGGACCCAGCAGTTCCACTTTGGGGTATATATCCAAAAGAATTGAAATCAGGATCTCAAGGAGGTATCTTCACTTTCATATTTATTATAGTTTTATTCATAGTAGCCAAGACATGAAAGCAACATAAATGTCCACTGATGAATGAACAATGAATAAAAACAATGTGGTATTTACATACAATGGAATATTATTTACCAGGAAGAAAATCCTACTATTTGCAATAACATGGATGAACCTGGAGGACATTATCCTAAGTAATATAAGCCAAACACAGAAGGACAAATACTGTATGACACCACTTACATAAGGAATCTAAAATAGTCAAACTTATAGGAGCAGAGACTGTAATAATGGTTTCCAGGCGTTCAGGGAGAGGGGGGAACTGGAGGTATTAGTCAAAAGTACAGTTTCATTTATGCAAGAATAAGTTCTAGAGATCCACTATACAGTATAGTGCATATAGTTGACAATACTGTATTGTCTACTTAAATTTTGCTAATATGGTGGATCTTATGATAAGAGTTCTTATCATAAAAATAATAATAATAAATAAATAAAGAGAAGGGAGGAAAGTTTTGGAGGTGATGAATGTGGTTATGGCATAGACTGTGATGTTTTCATGGGGGTATACTTGTATCCAACTCACCAGATTGTATTCGTTAAATATTTACGGGGTTTTGTTTTTGGTTTTTTTTTTTTTTTGTATGCCAGTCATACCTCAAGGTGGTTAAAAAACAAACTAAAATAGGACCAAACATTTCAGCTGAAAAAGTAGTGCTGTAAATTAAGATCTTTCATTCTGTAATATGTCCATTTATCATATAAAACAATGGAATACGTAGAAACTCAGTAAACAGCAATCTCTTTAAATTAAAACAATCCCCCCTCCTCAGTACTGCATCAACCTTCCTCTCTGTGTATGATCCGAAGCCAAGTGGTCTGTCTGCTTTCAGGCTCCAAATCACTTATTCAAAGTCACTTCCCTCAAATTTAGGGCCTGGTTTCCAGTACGATATTTTCCAGAAACATGCATAGAGGTTACTCTTACTTTAATCCCACCAAGAGGCTCAGGCACAACTGCTGTTTGGTGGAGTCCCAGCAACAGGAACCAGAGTCTGACTGGTACACAGAAAGGGAGGCAGAAAGGTGCCTCCCTCATTAGCTCCCACCTCACTTCCTACAGGAAACTTCCTCTCTGGCAGGTATCTCAAAAGTCCCTGCCTCATATATCATTTACTAATAAAATGTGAACCTCCAGAAACTTCATCTCCCTGGAGAAAGAGAATAGAGTCTGTGTCATCAGGAGTGTATCCTTTATATGTATGTGTATGTGTATATATATATATACACACATACACACACATATATATATATAAACAATATGTATAAAGAACATGCAGGATTGTTTATATATATATGTGTGTGTTTGTGTGCATATATATGTGTATAT
>NW_022437011.1:6228972-6312564 GCF_009761245.1 Sapajus apella | reverse complement strand
GACATTACCCTCCCTGTGTCCATGTGTTCTCATTGTTCAACACCCACCTATGAGTGAGAATATGTGGTGCTTGACTCTCCGTTCATGTCAGTTTGCTGAGAATGATGGTTTCCAGGTTCATCCATGTCCCTACAAAGGAGATGAACTTATCATTTTTTATGGCTGCATAGTATTCCATAGTGTATATGTGCCACATTTTCCCTGTCCAGTCTATCATTGATGGGCATTTGGGTTGGTTCCGAGTCTTTACTATTGTAAACAGTGCTACAGTGAACATACATGGGCATGTGTCTTTATAATAGAACGATTTATAATCCGCTTTTTTTACCTGATTATCATGTGACTGTCTTCTTGTTCCAGGCAGGATTCTTTTTTTCTAAGAGAACTATTTGGCTTATTTAAAGTTCCTAATCTCTAGGCTTTGTGTTTCCAAAAATAGAGAGAAAAGAACACCACAACTTAGAAACCGAGATTTCTTTAATTAAGGAAACCATTCTTTCATATATGTTAATGCAGGGGACCATGAAAAAAAGGATGACATTAGCAATCAAGTTATAATAATCTTCACACTGTATTATGCCTAGCTTATTTTTTTAGATATATAACTAAGCACTTTATGTATCCTGGTACTTTTGTTAATGGTAGGATTTTTTGTTTTGTTTTGTTTTGTTTTCAGTTGCTCATTGCTGATATATAGTTATACAATTTATCTTTGTATATTGACCTTGTAGCTTGTGAACTTGTAAACTCACAACGAGTTCTAGGAGATGTTTTGTAGATTCCTTGGGATTATCTCTGTATGCATTTATGTCATCTGTGAATCCAGATAATTTTGTTTTCTTCTTTTTATTCAGAATGCTTTTTAGTTCTTTTTCTTGCCTTTTTGCATTGACTACAACTTCTATTACAATGTTAAAAAGAAGAGGCAAGAGAAGCCACATTCACTTTGTTCCTGATTGTAAGGGGAAGAGTATTCAATCTTTCAACACAAGGCATAATATTATCTGTAGGTTTTGTGTTAGATGCACTTTATCACGCTGAAGAAATGCCTTTCTATTCCTAGTTTGTAAAGAATGTAAAGGATTTAGTGTTAAAATTTATCAAATGCTTGCTCTGTATCTGCATGTATGATTATAAGCTTTTTCTTCTTTTGTTTGTTGATATGACGAATTAATTTATTGATCCTTAAGTGCTAATCCAGGCTGTGATCCCCAGTAAAAATCCATCTGGTCATCTGGTTTTCTTTTTTCATTTGTTCCAAACACTGCACAATTTATTGGTGTGTTTAGATGACTTTGATTTTATTCAGTTTTATAATTTCAACTTTTATTTTAGATTCATGAGGTATATGTGCACATTTGTTACATGGGTATATTGTATGGTGCTGAGGTTTGGAGTATGAATAATCCCACCACACAGGTATTGAACATAGTACCCAATAAGTGGCTTTTCAGCCCTTGCCCCCCTCCCTGTTTCTATCCTTCAGTATTCCCCATTGTTGTTCTCATCTTTATGTTCATGTGTACCCAATGTTTAGTTCCCACTTATAAATGAGAACATATGGTATTTGGTTTTCTGTTTCTGCGTTAATTCATTTAGGATAATGACCTCCAGCTGTATCCATGTTGCTGGAAAGAATACGCTTTCATTGTTTTTTATGTCTGTGTGGTATTCCATAGTGCATATGTACCACATTTTCTTTATGCAGTTCTTTATGCATCACTGGATACCTAGGTTGATTCTATGTCTTTGACATTGTGAATAGTGCTGCAATGAACATACAAGTGCATGTATCTCTTCGGCAGAATACATTCTTTTCCTTTGAGTATATACCCAGTAAAATCCCCAAATTGCTTGCCACAGTGGCTGAACAAATTTACAATACCATTAACAGTGTATAAGTGTTCCCTTTTCTCTGCAGCTTTGCCAACATCATTTTTTCTTTTTTTTTTTCTTTTTTTTTTTTTTTTTAGATATCACCAATAAGATTTTCTTTTATTTTTTATTTCAATTGGTTTTTAGGGAACAGGTGGTGTTTGGTTACATAAATAAGTTATTTAGTGGTGATTTCTGAGATTTTGGTGCACCCATCACCTGAGCAATGTACACTGTACCCAATGCGTAGTCTTTTATCCTTCACCCCCTGCCCTTCCCCCCCAAGTCCCCAAAGTCCATTCTATCATTCTTATGCCTTTGCATCCTGATAGTTTAATTTCCATTTATGAGTGAGAACATATGATGTTTGCTTTTTCATTCCTGAGTTACTTCACTTAGAATAATGGTCTCCAATTCTATCCAGGTTACTGTGAATACCATTATTTCATTCCTTTTTATGGCTAGGCAGTATTCCATTCCATGATGTATATGTCCCACAATTCCTTTATCCACTCTTTGACTGATGGGCATTTGGGCTGGTTCAATACTTCTTGCAATTGCTAATTGTGCTGCTATAAACATGCATATGCATGTGCCTTTTTGGTATAATGATTTCTTTTCCTCTGGATAGATACCCAGTAGTGGGATTGCTGGATCAGATGTTCCACCTTTAGTTCTTTAAGGAGTCTCCACAGTTTTTCACAGTGGTTTTACTAATTTACATTCTCACCAGCAGTGTAAAAGTGTTCCCTATTCACCCCATTCACGCCAACATCTATTTATTTTTTATTTTTTTATTATGGCCATTCTTGCAGAAGAAAGATGGTATCACTTTGTGGTTTTGATTTGCATTTCCCTGATCATTAGTGATGCTGAGCATTTTTCATCTTTGTTGGCCATATGTGTATCTTCTTTTGAGAATTGTCTATTCATGCCCTTAGCTCACTTTCTTATGGGATTGTTTGGGTTTCTCCTGCTGATCTGTTTGATGGAGTCACAGCTGAATTCTATCAGACATTCAAAGAGAATTGGTACTAATCCTATTGACACTATTCCATAAAATAGAGAAAGAGGGAATCCTTCCTTAATCATTTTATGAAGCCAGTAATACCCTAATACCAAAACCAGGAAAAATATAACAAAACGAGAAAACTACAGACCAATATCCCTGATGAATATAAATGCAAAAATCCTAAATAAAATACTAGCTAACTGAATCCAACAGCATATCAAAAAGATAATCCACCATGATCAAGTGGGTTTCATACAAGGGATGTAGGGATGGTTTAACATATGCAAGTCAATAAATATGATACACCACATAAACAAAATTAAAAACAAAAGTCACATGAACATCTCAATAGATGCAGAAAAGCATTAAAAATAATCCAGCATCACTTTGTGATTAAAACCCTCAGCAAAATCGGCATAGAAGGGACGTATCTTAATGTAATAAAACCCTTCTACCTCAGATCCACAGCCAACAGAATACTGAACGAGGAAAAGTTGAAGGCATTCCCCTTGAGAACTGGAACAAGACAAAGATGCCCATTCTCATCATTTCTATTCAATATGGTACTGGAAGTCTCAGCCAGATCAATCAGACAAACAAACGAAATAAAGGGCATCCAAATTGGTAAACAGGAAGTCAAACTGGTGTTGTTTGCCAATTATATGATTGTATAACTAGAAAACCCTAAAGACTCATCCAAAAATTTCCTAGAACTGATAGATGAATTCAGCAAAGTTCCAGGATACAAAATTAATGTACACAAATCAATAGCTCTGGTATACACTAATAGTGACCAAGCTGAGAATCAAATCAAGAACGACAACCTCTTTTACAATAGCTGTCAAAATAAATTATTTAATTAAGTATTTGGGAATATACCTAACCAGTAAGGTGAAAGATCTCTACAAATAAAACTACAAAACACTGCTGAAAGAAATAACAGATGGCACAAACGAATGAAAACACATCCGATGCTCATGGATGGGTAAAATGAATATTGTGAAAATGACCATACTGCCAAAAGCAATCTTCAAATTCAGTGCAATTCCCATCAAAATACCACCACTATTCTTCATGGAATTATAAAAAAAAAATTCTAAAATTCGCATGGAACCAAAAAGAGCCCACATAGCTAAAGCAAAACTAAGCAAAAACAACAAATCTGGAGGCATTACATTATGTGACTTCAAACTATACTATAAGGCCATAGTCACCAAAACAGCATAGTCTGGTATAAAAATAGGCACATAGACCAATGGAACAGAATAGAGAACACAGAAATAAACCCAAATACTTACAACTAACTGATCTTCAACAAAGCAAACAAAAACATAAAGTGGGGAAACAATACCCTTTTCAACAAATGGTACTGGGATAATTGGCTACCCACATGTAGAAGAATGCAACTGGATTCTCATCTCACCTTGTACAAAAATCAACTAAAGATGACTCAAAGACTTAAATCTAAGACCTGAATCCATAAAAATTCTAGAGGATAACATTGGAAAAACCCTTCCAGACATTGTATTGGGAAAAGACTTCATGATCAAGAACTTAAACGCAAATGCAACAAAAACAAAGATAAATAAATGGAACTTAGTCGAACTAAAAAGCTTCTTTACAGAAAAAGAAGCAATCAGCAGAGTAAACAAACAACCCATAGAGTGGGAAAAATCTTCACAAACTATATGTCTGACAAAGGACTGTTGTTTTCTTTGTTTGTTACTTTTTAATAATAACAATTCTGACTTGTGTGAGAGGATATCTCACTGAGGTTTTGATTTGCATTTTTCTGCTGATTAATGATGTGGAACATTTTTTCATATGTCTTTTGGCTGCTTGGATATCTTCTTTTGCGAAGTGCCTGTTCGTGTCCTTGCCCATTTTTTAATGGGGTTATTTATTTTGTGCTTGTTCAATTGTTTGAGCTTCTTAAAGATTCTGGATATTAGATCTTTGTTGGATGCATAGATTGTAAATATTTGCTCCTATTCTGGAGGTTGTCTATTTAATTCATTGATAGTTTCTTTTGATGTGCAGAGCTCTTTAGTTTACTTTGGTTCTACTTGTTAATTTTGGGTTTTGTTGCAATTGTTTTTGAGGACTTGATCATAAATTCTTTGCCAAGGCTGATGGGCATTTCCTAGACCCTCTTCTAGAATTTTGTAGTTTACATTTAAATATTTAATCCATCTCAATTTTTTACGTGGTGAATGAAAGGGTTCCAGTTTCATTCTTCTGCATATGGCTATCCAGTTATCTCAGCACCATTTGTTGAATAGGGAGTCCTTTCCCCGTCGCTTATTTTTGTCAAGTTTGTCAAAGATCAGATGGTTGTAGCTGTGTGGCTTTATTTCCGGGTTCTCTCCTCTGTTTCATTGGTCCATATGCCTGTTTCATCCCAGTATCATGCTATTTGGGTTACTGTGGCCTTATAGTATAGCTCAAAGTCAAGCAATGTGATACCTCTGGATTTATTCTTTTTGGTTAGAATTTATTTAGCTATTTGGGCTCCTTCTTGGCTCTGTATGAATTTTAGAGTAGCTTTTTCTTATTCTGTGAAAAGTGATATTGGTAGTTTGATAGGAATAGGCTTGAATCTGTATATTGTTTTGGGTAGTATGGCCATTTTAACAGTATTAATTTTTTCAATCCAGCATGGAATTTTTTTCCCATTTGTTTATGTCGTCTATGATTTCTTTCAGCAATAATGACTTACATTTCATATAATTATTGATGATTAGATTTAGATATAACAGTTTGTTATTCATTTCAGTTTTTTCCCATCTGCCTTTTGTTTCTATGTTCCACACTTTCTGACCTGCTTTGGATTTTTGCATATTTCATATTACATTTGTATATTAATTTTGTGTTAAAATTGTAAAATTTTGTATTAATTTTTGTATTGGCTCTTTGACTATATATCATGCCATTATTTTTATTTTTAATGTTTTCTTCAGAAATTAAATATATACACTTAAACTTTCACAGTTCTACTTAGGGTTCGCATTTTACCACTGTAAGCAATCTATGGAAGACTTTCAATCTTGTAGGCTTCTTTACTCTTTTCCTTCATCATATGGCTGCCAGATACATTACGTGTCTCAAAAGCCCCACTAGACAATGTTATACTTTGAATTTTCCATAGACATACTATTTTAAAGAACTTATGAAGAAAAAAATAATATTTTATATTTACCAGATATTTGCTATTCTGTTGCTATTTCTTCATTCCTGAGGTTTAATCTTTCTTCTGATATAATTTTCTTCCACCTGCAGAAGTTCTTTTAGTGTTTCTTTAAGAAAAAAATGTGTGGCAACAAATTCTCTTAGTGTTTCTCCATGCCTTTACTTTGCATTTATTTCTGCTAGATATTTTTATTGTGTATAGAATTCTAGGTCAACAGTTCTTTTCTTCCAACATTTTAAAGATGTTCCAAGGTCTTCTTGCCTCCATGGTTTCTCATGAAAAATTTGTGGCCATTCTAATAATTGCTTCTCTATATACACTGGGTCATTTTCTCTAGCTGCTTTCAAGATCTTTGATTTTCAGAAATTCGATTACAGCCTTACAAGCCAGAAGGAATTGGGGTCTTAGCTTTAACCTCTTTAAACAGAACAACATTCAGCCAGTAGTTTTGTATCCAGCAAAACTAAGTTTCATAAATCAAGGAGAAATAACGTCTTTTTCAGACAAGAAATGCTGAAGCAATTTGTCACTACCATACCAGTCCTGCAAGAAATGCTAAAAAGGAGCCCTAAATCTTGAAACAAAAGATTGATATGCACCAAAATAGAACCTCTTAAAAGCATAAAACTCACTGGGCCTATAAAACAATGACACAATGAAGGAAACAAAGTATCTAGGTAACAATGTAATCACTAGAACAACACCTCATATCTCAATATTAACATAGAATGCAAATGGTCTAAATTCTCTACTTTAAAGAGAAAGATTGGCAGAAAGGATTAAAAAAAATTACAAACCAAATATCTGCTGTCCTTAAGAAACCCACTTCACACATAAGGATTCATTTAAACTCAAGAAAAAAAGACAGAAAAAGATATTCCATGCCAATGGAAACCAAAGCAAGAAGGATTCGCTATTCTTATATCAGATAAAAGAGACTTTAAAGCAACAATAGTAAAAAGACACAAAGAAGGCCATTATATAATGGTAAAAGAATTGATCCAACAAGAAGCTATTACAAACCTAACTATACATGCACTTAACTCTGGAGCTCCCAGATTCATGAAACAACTACTACTAGACCTACGGAAAGAGAAAGACAGACAACAACATAACAATAGTAGAGGACTTCAGCACTCCACTGACATCGCTAGACAGTTCATCAAGGCAGAAAGTCAAACAAACAAACAGTGAACTTAAGCTGCAATCTAGAACAAACAGACCTAACAGATATGTACAGAATAGTCTCCCAAGAACTGCAGAATATACATTCTTCTAATCAGCACATTTTCTAAGATGGACCATATGATGGACCACAAAACAAATCTCAATAAATTTTTTAAAAATTGAAATTATATCAAGTATATTCTCAAACAACAGTGGAATAAAACTAGAAATCAAGTACAAAAGGAACACTGAAAACAATACAAGTATATAGAAATTAAAAATCTGCTCCTCAATGATTTGGGGGTTAACAATGAAATCAAGATGGAAATTAAAACATTCTTCAAAATAAATGACTGTAGTGACACAAGTTATAAAACCTCTGGAATACAGAAAAAGCAGTGCTAAGAGGAAAGTTTATAGCCCAAAAGGCTTACATTTGAAAATTCTAAAAGACCACAAATTGATAACATCACACCTCAAGGAACTAGAGAAGTAAGAACAAACCAAACCCAAAGCTAGAAGAAGAAAAGAAGTAACAAAGATCAGAGTGGAACTAAGTGAAATTGAAATAAAAAACAAAATGCAAAAGATAAATGAAACAAAAAGTTGATTCTTTTAGAAAAATAAACAAAATCAATACACCATTAGCTAGATTATCAAAAAAGAGAAAAGATTCCAATTAGCTCATTTAGAAATGAAAATGGCGATATTACAATGGATGCCACAGAAATACAAAAGGTCATTTGAGACTACTATGAATACCTCTACGTCTACAAGCTATAAAATTCAGAGGAAATGGATAAATTCCTGGACACATACAAACCTCCTAGCTTAAATCAGGAAGAAATAGAAATCCCAAACAGATCAATAAAAAAGTGATATTGAATTAGTAACTAAAAAATTACCAAGAAAAAAAAAAGCTCAGGGCTAAATTCACGACTGAATTATACCAGCTATTCAAAGAAGAATTGATACCAATCCTACTGAAACTAATCCAAAATATTGAGAATGAAGGACTCCTCCCTAACTCATTCTATGAAACCAGTATCACTCTGACACCAAAACCAGGAAAGAACATAACAAAAAATGAAATAACAGATGAATGTCCCTGATGAGCAGAGATGCAAAAATCCTCAACGAAATACTAGCAAAACAAAGCCAACAGTGCATCAAGAAGAAAATTCACCATAGATGTGTAGCGTTACTTCTGAGGCCTCTGTTCTGTTCCATAAGACCTAACACCATAAAAACCCTAGAAGGAAACCTAGGCAAAACTATTCAGGACATAAGCGTAGGCAAGGACTTCATGACTAAAACAACAAAAGCAATGACAACGAAAGCCAAAATAGACAAATGGGATCTAATTAAACTTAAAAGCTTCTGCACAGCAAAAGAAACAATCATCATATGAAGCACTTGTTCTAGTTCTCTTTGGTTGTCTCCTGTGCCATTTTAGACTTGTGTTGGCTTGTTTTTATTTTTGAATTAGAAAATTTGGGTGTGTGCATTTTGCTTAATAACTGTCCATTGTCTCTCTCGCCTTTATTTTTTAATGAGTTTACAATGGTATAATTTGTCTGACAGTTTTCTGACAATGTCCAGCATAATCAAATTCTTTTAATAACTGCCCAGAAATCTTATCTTTTAGCACCTGAGAGTAATAGTGCCTTTCCTGTATTTATGACGTGCCAGGAGCATCCAGTCAGTTATGATTTTTCTAAAACAAAAGAAAATCAATATGGTTGACCCAATGCCTTTGCTCTTCTTCTCTGGGCTCATGACTCTATGATTTGCTGGTTCTCCCTTTTGTCTTATTACCAAAGTAAGAGGTACGTTGGTTAACTATAAAATAATGACAATTTAGAATGATTGATTTAATAACTACATATGGTGCCCCTGAATCCTTTCCTGAGCTCTTGGGATATAGCTGTCAGTGAAAGCAGCCACAGTCCCTGCCCTCACGGACCTTAGACAACTGGGGGGCACAGATAGTCACCAAATATTGATGTAAGTAAATGTGTTATTACTGAAGGAGATGAGAGGTTTGAAGGAAGTGAAAAGAGTCCTGAAAAAAAGAAAAGCCTTCAGGTGAGAAGGCTTTAAGAAGGTACAGAGGGAAGAAAGGGTGTTTCAGTGAAAGAGAATTATACACTTTTATAAAGGCCTATGGTAAGGAAAGGTATATTGAAGGAAAGAAAACCTAGTGTGGCTGCAGCACAGGTAGAAAGAGGTGTGAAATGAGACCTGATAAGTGAGCAAGGGTCAGACAATTCTCAGCCTTGCAAAACTTGAGTTCCAGCTCTGCCATTTACCACCAGTCTGAGAGGTCCAAATTACTTCATGTCCATGAAGCTCAGTTCCCTTACATGTAAAGTAAGGAATAATCATGATATTCATCCCACTGGTGGTGTGAAGAAGTCGAAGAAAAACATATGTAAAAATACATGAGCATTCAATCATAGTAGCTTAATAATTAAGCAACAGAACTGCTAGAGGTTATGCCAAACTGGTCTTCCTATTCCTTTTATCCTCTATCATCAATCTTCTGGCCATAAAGATCCTTCTAAAACATGGTCAATCATATGCCAGCATTATTTGAAAAGCAAAAATCATTCCTTTCTGTCTGCAGCAGGAATGATAAACAGGCTTCAGCTCAAGTGCCAATTCTAAGTCATTAACAGTAGATTTCTGGGTTGAAATTTCTGGGCTCAGAAGTAAATATTGCCATAATTGGTTAGTAATATCTGCCATAGGCACTGAGTGGAAAATCTTGCACTAAGTATTTCAATCCTCAGCCTGGAATGTAGGTACTTTTTTGATCTACTGCTTTCCTGTTATTCCAGGCTCCTCTTCACCTACCTTCTGTCTTCTCTCCCAATTGCTAACTAAAAACTACATGACCAGAACACACCCTTCACTCCATCTCACCTTGGTACATGTGGTTTCTTTTGTTTAGAATATTATTTGCAACTAAGGGGATTCTTACTCATCCATAGAATCCTTGGGTATTCTGTTGAAGAAGTCTATGCCTCCATCTTGTTGGACTTTCCACCAAAAGTAATTGTTCATTCTGTGCATCAAAGCACTCACAACGCTGAGAACAACTCACTGTACTGTGAGGCTACTGGTTTTAGAATCAGTCTTACACATCCTTCCAGTCCCAATCTCTAGTGCAATGCCTGATACACGGCTTGCACTTAGTAGGTACATGTTAAATTCATGGAAAGAATAAGTGAATTCATTATATGCTATTAGGGCAAAAATATCTTTTTTAGACAAATCAAATTTTTAAAAAATGATTTCTATGTTGTGATGGTTAATTTTATGTGTTAACTCTGTAGGCCATGGAAAAGCCAGACATTTGGTCAAACATCATTCCGGGTGTATCAACTACAGGAATTCTCAGAGCCTATGACAGTAGATAATGAACCTCTCCAAAACGTAAAATGCAGTGAGCAGATTCCCAGTCAGAACCGTTTTGCAGAGATTGTTCCTCAGGACCATGGTTGTTGAAAAGCATTGAACAAGAAATGCTGCTTTTGCTCACATTTAAAGGGATTACTTCAGGAGAAAGCTGGGAACTGGAAAAGGAAAACACAGTCAAATTAACCGAGCCTCTGAAGAGACTAAGCAGCATGGCAAGATAAAAACAAGTAGGAATTTTCACAAAGGGAGTCTTGAAGCCAAAAGAGAGAAATCCCACTGAGTTGATGGAAGTGTTTCTTTAGTAATGAGGACATTACTCCTTGGTTCACCTACACAGGCCATGCCCTGAGGTCAAGCAAATAGCTTTCCTTCACAGGGACTTGGACCTACGTGCTCTGCTCCACCCCAAAAAAAGGATGGAACCCAAATATCAAGTTAAATGATAATTGGAGTCCTCTTAATATCCTTTCACAGGGATGTAAAATGGAGAAGAGGAACATTTGAGGTAATTGCATTCTGCCTACATCAATTTTGCCTTTGGTTGCAACTGGGTACTCCTGCCGAAAATTGTTGTCTAATGTATCTGTGAGTTGTTAAATAGCAAGTGCCTTTCATTTCACAGGAAATGGCTTTTGACTATATAAAGCAATCTTTGTGGGAAGTTTGGGAAGTTTATATTTCTCTTTATGCTTCTGAAGTACTTTGGAACGAAGGTCAGTATAAAATCCAGATTTATTATGACTATTAGCAATAGTAAAACTGTTATGAAGCCATCCTTTAATACTGATAGCAGAAAAAAGCTGATTCTCCAATGTGGAATGGAAGCGCAGCCTCAAATTATAAACATTCATCTTCTCCACATGCCACTGGCTCCCAAGTTCAGGTATGTGGAAGGGGCTGGTCAAGAGCTTTGGTAACTGAGTTCTAGGGTATGGACTCTATACAGCTGACATCCCTGAAGTTGAGCAGGGCTGAAGGCCACACCTTCCTACATGGGAAGCCATGGATATATATGTAGAAACTGACAAACGCAGTATATCTACTGCTTGTCTCAAGCCATCCAAAGCAGTTTTGATTCAGTGCTCAGATTTACTCTTCTCTCTATCCACATTTAATTTATTTGTCTTCACTAGAACTATTTTAATTAAATTGGCTATAAACTTTTAACATAGTCCAGAGAAAGAAAAAAATGAGCGATTTCACTGGCCCACTGGAAATCAGTTTTGTAGAATTCTATTCCTCAGGTCTTTCGGGTTCACGTCAGCCCCACCATGCACTCTGACGTTGGTTTTTCTTACCCATTTCTTAGCTTAAATTTTTGCCTTTTCCCCATGAGTGCTTTCTATTCAAACATATACCATTGAGGAGAAATGATGAAATCTATGCCTTGTATGAAGTTCCTACAGCATGTGGGAGAGGTTAGTGTCAGAGTCAGTTCTTTTCCCCCGGTCCCATATTAGGTATAGAATAAAAGGTAATTAGATATTTAAGTTCTTAACCATAATTTAGTACATTGTGATTTTAAAATATATATGAGCATATTTTGACCCTACTGACTATAAGGACCTTTTCATCTGGCATGCTTTTATTAGGGAATTATGTCAGGTTACAGTGATGAGCAAGTCAAAAAAAGCATATTAAGAAGACACAGGATACCCACTGCAAAAGAGTTATAATAGCAGGGTGATAAAAAGCTGGCTCCAATCACTTGTTTTTCTTTTCCTTCATCATTAGAGCTGTGTCTAGATCCTGATGACATAAAAAGCCAAGAGAACTACTGTGATTTCTATTTCTTTTCACTTCTTCTACTCAAATCTATGGACAACTGTGCAGTAGCCATGCATTTCTGCATTTAGGGTTTTTTCTATGTAGGTAAGAAGATGGCATATATGAGAGTTGTTAGGTTTTTAAATTTGCTATACTATGGTTTCTAGATATTCTAGTTATGTAGAATGCCTTGGTGTTTGAGTTGTGAGTTTCAATGCTTCCAAATATTTCTTTTATTTTTCTGGTTCTTACAGCAGCATATGCTTGTGTTTTTACCTTTTCGTCCACAGTAACTACACATGCTTTGCCGAGAGAAGGTACACGCAGAGACTCTGAAGTCAGACCAAAATTTGCTTCAAATGCTGCCACGCTCACTTATGAAAGAAGCCATTGTTGACAAACAACTGTACTTCATTAAGCTTTAACTTCTTCATCTGTAAAAGTGGGCTGAAAATACTGATCTTTGGGGATATTTACAAAGCCTTAGTTAAAGTGTTTAGCTCAGTATCTAGCACCTGATGGGCACTCAGCAAATGTGCCACCTTAGCAAGGATGAGGAGGAGACTCAAGAAGTTTTTATCCATCCTTTATTAAGTTGTCTAGTAACAACTTGGCAGGCTCTCCCTTCCTGGCTTCTGCAAATACCTGGGATTCTCAAATGAAATAACAAGGATGTCTCTGCCTTCTCATTTCTGCAGCTTAAACCTGATAGGCTCTAGACATTAAGCCATCTCCTAGACTTGAATAATCTCCAATACATTTTCCTACTGGTGATTAAAAGAGCAAAATAAAATTAGCATTGATGAGACTGAGCCTGCTTTCCTATGCCACATTGCTGATTTCCATTTCAATTCAAACCATGAGCTACTCCCCATCTCAACAAGACTGACTGATATACTCCCCATCTCGACAAGACTGATACACAAAATATTTTTCAATTTACAAAGCACTTTTGAGTTATTATATCACAACAGCTTTGGGAGGTACCCGGAATGGCTGTCATCAAAACCATCAGAGCAATGAGAAATCTGAGTCCTGGAACTGAAGGACTAGCTTAGAATCCCAAAGCTGGGTGGCAGGGCAAGGATCCAATCTCAAGATTCCCAAAGACAAGTTTCTAATTTCTTGTACACTGCCTCTCTGCTCTTGCACTTTAATCTTAAGTAAACACTTTGGCCAGCAGTTCTCAGATTTGGAGTTGTACAGGGTCACCTGGGAAGCCTCTGAAAATGCAGTTTCACAATGCCTACTTTCAAAGATTCAGATTCACTAATTCTGGAGTGAAGCCTGGAAATGTGCATGTTTCACAAGCTTCTAGGTAATTCTGATGTGGCACCCCACTTTGAGAAACTTTGAATTCTTTGGATTCTCTGTTGTTCTCTAAATTATGTTATCCCTCCTCTGAGAAGACCAGACTTTTTTCTCAATACCTTTCACAGGTCTAAAAACAATATCAGTCAGCTGAGAATAAGTTGTGCAGCAATAACAAAAGACTCCCAAAATTGGTGTCTTGCAAAAGCAGTGTGATTCACTGACTCACAGTTATGTCTGCATGAATTGGCTATGACTCTACTATGTGTTCTTTTCATTTTGGGACCTGGGCTGAAGAATAGTCCCCATCTCGAATATCCTGGTCTCATAGCAGAGGGAAAAGAAAGATGGCAGAATCACATGATGCTTCTTCAAGATTTTCCTAGGAATTGTCATATGTCACTTACACTAACATTTTATTGGCGAAAGAAAATCACAGGCATACTCTTGGCATCAAGGGAGTAGGAAGTAGTCTTCTCTCTTAGAAATTTACTGGGAGGTAGTGCTAATGATTAATATGATTACTTTCATATTCATTCAATGAACCACAAAATCCTTACCTGCAGTCTGGAATAGGTTTAATTGTCCATTTTTCCTGTACTAACCTCAGGATTTCATCTTCAAAGTAATGATTCGCTGGCTATGCTTCATAGTTTGCCACCATAATTGCCTTCCATTCTTTATTTTACTGTTTTTCAGGTCATTTTGTTTTCTACCTTATACTGTGTTTTAAAACCTGAATAATTCTAGTTAACGTAGAAGAGCCTGAGCTCTAAATTCCAAGCTTTTATAGTGTTGTTATTATTTCTCATGTTCAAAAATGTGCTCTAAAATATTTAAAGGGAACTCTGGGTCACACAATGATCCTCTGTGTCTTACAATGTCTATTTCTGCTTTTGGAGCATGCCGGTGGCTGCTGGCCACATGCTTCAATCAAAGGCAATTTTCCTGTCTCTGTTTAGCTTTGGTTCCTAACCAGCAGAGAGAATAACTTTGAAGCTTTCCCATTTTTGTAATAAACAAATGCTTCAAATTGTCAGTGTCCTGCTCGTGATTAAAATTCATCTTACATTTTGCCCCTTCCTTGTTCCCTCCCAGGTGATGGTTCGTGGTGAAGCTGCAGTGTCTGTATTGTCTCTGGATCCACAAAGAACAAATTTGCCAAGTGTAATCTTATTTTCTCTGCCTAGTAAATTGTTGTTAGATTACATACGAATCCAATATATCTATAGAGAGGAGACTATAATTAATACAACCAAGACTTACAGGACACAGCATCAAATGCATTTTCTCACTGCAGAGTGACGGATACCAAACTAGAAAGGCAGCTGATGGGGAGTCAATATGACTTTTTATGATGAGTTACTTTATTCACAGTTTTCTTTTCTTTTGAGGAGGAATTGCAAAGTTTATTGTAGCTTTAACATAATAAACTACATGTAACTCTGTAAAATCAATGTGAAATGGGAGTGAGCTCTGAAATATCAATACTTTTCTTTCTTTCTTTCTTTCTTTCTTTTTCTTTCTTTCTTTCTTTCCTTCTTTCTTCCTTCCTTCCTTCCTTCCTTTTCTCTATTCTTCTTTTTAAAAACCTAATTTACCAATAGTTTTATTTTTATTTTATTTCATTTTTTATTTTATCTTATTTTTTTGAGACAGAGTCCCACTCTTGTCGCCCAGGCTAGAGTGCAATGGTGAAATCTCAGCTCACTGCCACCTCCACTTCCCAGGCTCAAGCAATTCTTATGTCTCAGCCCCCTGAGTAGCTGAGATTACAGATGTATGCCACCACCCCCAGCTAATTTTTGTATTTTTAGTAGAGATGGGCTTTCACCATGTTGGCCAGGCTGGTCTTGAACTTTTGACCTCAGGTGATCCGCCCATCTGAGCCTCCCAAAGTGCTGGGATTACAAGCATGAGCCACCATGACTGGCCTCCAGTAGTTTTATTAATGAGCAGGGACCTATCCATCCAATCCATAAATATACATTCAATGTCTATGATGTAACAGGCCCTCTCCAGTACACTGGGGACACTGAGAGAGACAGAACGCAGTCCCTGCCTCCACAGAAAACACTGCTAATGAGTATCTATGTCATTGGGGTTTTCTATTGATAATACTTTTTTTAATAATATATTTAATGAACATTGACTGAACACTTACTATGTGCCAGGAATAGTCCCAGATGCTGGAATACAGTAGTGAATAAAGCCAATAAACCTTCTGTTTATGAAACATACATTTAAGGAGAAAAACTTACATTGAACAAATTAATAAAACATAAAATATGTCAAAAGTATATAAGTGCTGTGGAGATAAGTAAATCATAGAAGAATGAATATCATGTGCTGGGGGTTACAATTTTAATCAGATGCCTGAAGTTGGTGAGGCAGGGAACTATGCAAATATCTGGGATGAGAGCATATCAGGGAGAGGTAACAACAAGTGCAAAGGCCCTGAAGTAGGAGAGCACTTGGTATTTTCAAGGCGCAAAAAGAGAGTCCTATGAAGGTAAGAACGTATGTATATAGCAATGACATGTCTAACCCAGCTTCTATTTGTGGTCTAATAAACACTGGATCATGAGCTGGAGTAAAGCAGAAG
Organism: Sapajus apella; assembly: GCF_009761245.1. Taxonomy (NCBI): domain Eukaryota; kingdom Metazoa; phylum Chordata; class Mammalia; order Primates; family Cebidae; genus Sapajus; species Sapajus apella. Next base: position 6,296,211 of record NW_022437011.1, on the reverse strand, counting down.
TGGGCTAACAGCACAGGATTGTAACTGAAAGGGTCTTGGTATTATTCCTACCACCTAAAGTAGATACCTGATGATGATCAGGCGAATAAAAGAAAGTGACATCATATTTGCATGTCATATATTTATAAACCATATATCTAATAAAGGGTTAATATACAAAATATATTAGGAACCACAGCTCAGTAGCAATAAAAATAAATGACTCAATTAAAAAATGAGCAAAGGACCTGAATAAACATTTTTCAAAAGAAGACCTATGAATGGCCAACAGGTATTAGAAAAAGGGCTTAACATCATTAACCATCAGGGAAATGCAAATCAAAACCACAATGAGATGTCATCTCACTCCTGTTAGAATGGCTATTACCAAAAAGTCAAAAGATAATAAGTGTTGGCAAGGATGTGAAGAAAAGGAAGCCCTTCTACACTGTGTGTGGGAATGTAAATTGATATAGGCATTATGAAAAAAAAATTTAATAGTATTTCATAAAATTTTACATTCCCACCAACAGTGTACAGTATGGAAGTTCCTCAAAAAACTAAAAATAGAACTACCATATTATCCAACAATCCCACTTCAGGGAATATAGACAGAGGAAATAAAAACAGTATCTTAAGGAGATATCTGCAACCCCTATGTTCATTGCAGCATTATTCATAAGAGTCAAGATATGTAAATAACCTAAGTGTCCATCAGTGAATGAGCAGATAAAGAAATTGTGCTATATATGCACAATAGAATTATTCAGCCATAAAAGAAGAAAATCCTGCTATTTGCAACAACATAGATGAATCTGGAACACATAGTGCTAAGTGAAATAAGCCAGATATAGAAAGACAAATATTTCACAATATCACTTATATGTGACATCTAAAAAAGCCAAACTCATAGAAGCAGAGAGAATAATGGTGGTTACCCGGGGTTGCAGCATGTGGGAAAAGAGATGTTAATCAAAGGGCACAAACTTTCAGTTATGAGATGAATAAGTTCTAGGCATTTAATATATAGCATAGTGATTATGGTTTATATTAATCTATTATTTAAAATTACTTAAAATTTGTTAAGAGAGGCAGGGCTCAGTGGCTCACGCCTGTAATCCTATCACTTTGGGAGGCCGAGGCGGGCAGATCACGAGGTGAGGAGATCAAGACCATCCTGACCAACAGGGTGAAACCCCGTCTCTACTAAAAATACAAAAAAATTAGCTGGGCATAGTGGCACACGTGTGTAGTCCCAGCTACTTGGGAGGCTGAGGCAGGAGAATTGCTTGAACCCAGTAGGTGGAGATTGCAGTGAGCCGAGATCACACCACTGCACTACAGCCTGGGTGACAATGTGAGACTCTGTCTCAAAAAAAAAAAAAAAAAAAAAAAAAAAATTTGCTAAGAGAGTTGATTTTGTGTCCTTACTACATTCACACACACACACACACACACACACACACACACAGGCAACAATGTGTGGTGAAGAGTAAGTTCATTAATTTGATTGTGGTGATCATCACACAATGAATGCATACATTAAATCATGATGTTATGCACCTTGAATATATGGAATTTTTATTTGTCAGTTATACTTCAGTAAAGCTGAGGGGAAAAAAGTAAAAGAAAATGACGTAAAGAAATGTGTTTACAACCTGCCTTTCCCTGAATAGCATCCTCTTTTTAAAAAAATATTGCATCCAGATGTTGAATTACAAGCTAATTAAAAGCTTTGCCCATTTCAATCCAGATGTTGAAAGTGTTTAGCTTAAGAAAGACAAGCGCCCTATTTCTGGAAACAACCAACTTATGGTGGTTGTTTCAGCATGGAAAAAGTACAATGAGCTGACTCTCTCTTCTTTCCTTTTACAAAAGCTATAATTCTCAGCGAGCTCTGTAATTTCCTAGGTGGCTTATTCCTAAACTTCTTGTTTTTCTCCATCATTTGTGGAATGATAGAAACAACTCCCTGCAACAACGTCCTGAAAGAGAACTGATTTTATAGCAAATGCTATAATTTCAAATATTATAAGATCATAACTATAAATACAATGTCTAACCCTAACAATGACCACAAATGATTATTTTAGTGCTAGAATTCTATATCAGTGGTTTGTGTTGTCTTGTAATAAATATACAGTTTTCATCGTGACATTGTTAGGAACCCAAGCCTTGTATTAAATTAACTCCTTTTACTGTCTTCTTAAAAAGGCTGTTTTCTCTCAAGGCTTTTAGGACTTAGGATTAGCAATAGAATTCTTATAGTTTTTGCAAAGAAGCCAACACAAATATCAGGAGACCACATTGAATTGTTAAAAGTGTGTAGTTAGAAGATGGACTAGTATTTGGATGTGGATACTCACACTTACTAGCTGAAGTTTAACCATGAGCAAGTTACAAAACCCCTGTGATCATCTATAAAACAAGAAAAAGAATTATGCCTACGCCATAGAGCTATTTAGGGGAAAGGGCAGTGTCACCTGTGAGATCTTTCACACAGTCCCCATGCTCAATGATTATTAGCTAATATTATGAATAAACAATTGGTACGTATCTTGCACTTATACAAGAATCTGTCCAAAAGTTATATATGAGGGATATTCTTTTTACATATGTACTTTCTTGTTTCTTATCAGGGCTAGAAGGCAAGGAAGCCTTCTGGGTTTCATGAACAGGACATTGAGCCCTGTATTAATTTCACCTTGGGCTGTGATCCCCTGAGTCCCACTCGCCATGTCTGTCTCTTGGTTTTGTCCTCCCAGTAGGAAAACTTGGAGAAAAATGAGATTTTGCCCTTTGTTAATAAAAGTCTACTTTATCTCAAATCAGAATTCTAAAGTGTATTAGTTTTAAAATAGTTAAGTAATTTCTTCAATAGTTTAACTTCTTTTATGCAGAGAGCATCCAAGAGGAGAATCATTATTAAACACTCAAAAGAAAATAAAAGTCTCTCAAAGCAGGACCGGCTGTTTAATAAATAATCCATTGAATTCTTGCAGCCCTTTCTTTCAGATAAAAAGCAATAGCAAGACCTGTTAAAGAAACCCATCACGGCAAAATCCACACCCCACAGAAAATGTCTAATAGAGTGAGATGACAGCACAAAGGGCTAAAAGAAGCTTGTCTTTGTAGAGGGAACAAGGATGTCTCTGGCAATTAGAAAGATGTTCACCTGTTTCAGCTAAGCTGAAATGAAAACCTGGGGAAACCATAGCATTTGGGGTGCCTCTGGGGTGCCCTTCTTCTAAGACATGTGGCAGGAACACATTAGTGGGTACACAAAATCCGTTGATTTGATATGGGACTATTTTTAATACACAGTAGCATAATTGCAGCCTCATTATTTTTATTACCCATCTGCTGTAATGTGTTGTCTATTATATATGCATATGTAAGGTCATGTGGAGATAAGCTACATTATAAGTAGAAGTCTATAGCAAATCTATCTCCTGGGGTTCATTATTTACCTGGCAGGCAAGGCCTTTCAGATCTAGAACTTAATGCACATTTTAGAGCCACTAGCCTCTGCTTTCACATCTGTACCTTCTGCTGTGGCCAGACTGACCGATTTGGGGGATTCAACTAAGATTAGCAGCTGTTCCCTGCTGCCCACCCACCAGGGTGCCTTCTGGCCTGGCACGCTTCTACTACCTGAAGGCCATCCTTACCACCCCACGTGAAGTTCTTGCTCTCTGTTTTGTCCCCACGGTGCCCAATGCCACACTCTCTTCAGAGCTCAGAACCCTGCACAGCCCTATAGCCATTTGCTCATGTGTCTTCCCATTAGACTGAAGATAGTCAGCTCCATGTGCAAGATTCAGCACAACTCTTGACGCTGAGAAGGCCTTGATCAATATTCAAACGGATGAACAGAAATGAGTGAATAAAATCCATCTTCACAAAATAATAGGGTGTTTTTGGTTTGTCTTTAGCTTTCCTTAAACTAGCTCTTACCCTAGAATTTCTTAGAGATAAAAAATATATTAGGCTGTCGAGTCTGGGCCATTAAAAGTGTTGACAATTTCGCTGTATCTAAACCAACCTCCTGGGGACCAGCCAGACCATGTCAGAAACTGCTCTCGGGGGTTTCTATGACAGCAGAGGCAAAGCCAGTCCTTTCATTTCCAAATAGGAGTGAAAAAGTCCTATTTGCAAAAGTCACCTGTAAAACAAAATGGAAATCAATCTGGGGTAACTGCATAATCCCATTTGGTTTGCTGGGAGAGGCAGGGAGGTATATTCAAGTCTTCAATAAATTGATATAAGTTACCAACTACACACAAAAAACAGAATTTTAAATGTAGGACTGTTAACAATGAATAATTCTGAAGTTATTTTATTTCAAGAATAAAGTCATGAAAAACAAATGATAAAGGCATTCATCCAACCCTTCTGTACCTCCCAAGCCTCAGCAGCCTCTGAGAGCATGTGGTGGCTGGTGATCAGATGCTGGGCACAGTTATTGGAGGTCAGAGGGAACCCACCCTAAGAACCTGCACTAAAACTCGGAAAGCCATAGACTGCTCTGGGAAAGGGGGACTTCCTCTACATAATCCTGCCTCATTACAGAGAAAATTATTAGAAAAAGGGACAGGGTTTAAGACGTTAGCTTGATGACCATCCTGTTCTTCAGTCCGCACAAGCAACTTGATGGTCTGATATCTCACATTAAAAATATTTATCAACTATTTTAGTCAATATTTGCCCAAGTCCAAGCCCTGCGATGCCACCACCCAGGTGAGTTATCCTTTGACCAGGAGGGCGAGTCATATAAGAAGATGAGCCTGACCAGTAAACAAATAAATGCAGCCATATGCCCTAGAAATTAATATAGAGTGGGTTTAGGTTGCAGTGGGGCTATTAGGAAAAACTCAGATAGTCAGTGGGGGTGGCCGAGAGGATCGGAATAGGGTTCAAAGAGGAGACAGCTATAGAACTGAGGTCTGAGAATTGATGATGGCTGCTGTAGAACAGGGTTCAGGTGAGAGAACAGAGTGGATAAGGGGGCCTGAGAGGGCAAAGTGTGTTCTCCAGGAAACTATGTTTTGGGGACTTCTTACAGTGGATGGGCTATAGCACAAAGCAGTGGGGAGGACCTTGGGGAACTGGGGCCAGTAGGCTCCTGGGCAGGTAAAGGGGGCCTGATTAATAATGCTTTGACATGTGAGACTGGGGAGTCTGGATTTTATCCCATTGGTGATGGAAGACTTGAAAGGGCTCAGAAAGGGCAAGACAACTCAGAAATGAAGCAATTTCTTCTTTAATTCACATGTGTTATCTATCAGCCCTCACACTGTCTTTTGCAACAAGAATTCTAAGTAAGCAAGCATTCATGCTAAGGACCAAAACCTTTTAAGACCTGTAATTCATTTCCCATGCACTTGATCCTGTCATATTTAACCTACTAGAGGTTTGTATATTTTCAATTGTCTGAGATATTCAGAACCAAAACTGTCCCTTTCTGCATGATGAGATGGTCTCCCTCCGCCCTCCAAAATTTGGTCATGGAATACGGAGAAGGTTTATTACCCTTGTTTTGCCTGACCACTCACCTAATCACATGACTTAAGAATCATTAGGCTAAAATCCTACATGATTTCCAAACCCTCACATTTCACCAAATGTAAGCCTAACTTTCTCTATGATGTACCTGAATCCATGCACCAGGACCAGACATTTTATCTCTAGAGAGCACCTGCATCAGAATTACCTAGGCCCCAGCCCAGACCTCCTGAATGAAGTTGACAGATAAGTAGGGCCTGCGATTCTGCAGTTCAGCAAGGTCCCTAAGAAGTTTTTAACCTCATTTATGTATGCAACATACTGGTTCACATTTAGACAACCTCATGGAAAAACATCACCTTAGGAGATTTTTGAAGGATATTGGCTCTAATTTAATTAAAAGTGATTTAGGGGTTTTAGGAAAATAAATGTTTATAGTTTCCCCACAATTTAAGGCTCCTAAGCTGAGACCATATTGTAGTGACTGCTCTGCAGGTTTGTGTCATTTTGCTAAATTAAATGATCCTTTGGCATGGAACTTCCCCCTGACTCACTATTATCACTTCTGATGCTGAGGCTACTGACTTCACACCTCTTCTTTCCAACGTCAATATCTTTTGCCCAAAGCCTTACTTGAAGGCATCAGGAAAATATGTTGGTCTCTGTTCTCTCACCACAAAAGCCATATGCAGGACACTGTCCAGAACTCAATCACATACTCTTGGCACCTTTAAATAAGCATGGATGAGTATTAAAGGGTGTTTGGAATCTGTGAGAGGCTGGAGGAGAGAATGAAAGACCTTTATCTTAGGATAGTGAGCTGGAGTTACCCAAGAATGAGGAACAGGAATGTCAGAAGACTCAGAGCTAGTGCAGTGAGAGGCACTGTGGCCAGAGATGAATTTGGCAGAGGCAGGGAGAAATATTGACCTTAAGACAGAATGTGGCATAATCGGAGTTAACAGCAAATTTAATATTGTTCAGTGTTCAAAGGAGCCTTTTTCTTTGTGGAGTAAAAATGAAGCAATTTTACTGGCTATAAAAAAATGGCAATATTTCTGACTGTCCTTGTGTATTTTTAGCTGCTGAGATGAGATGACTATCTTATAACCATAGTTAATGCATGATTTTCAATGGTTCAGATTTTCCATGTTGCAAATTTGTGTATGACATTTTGGGATCTCTTTGTGTTGAGGGAAGATAGATTTCTTTCTTTGTTAATGATTTTGAATAATTTTTATCTGATTTCTGACAGGTTTTGTTCTTTTTGAAGACCCTTTTTTCTTTTTAAAATGACAAAGGAGGAGAAAAATGTAGGGCTAGAAGGCATTTCAAAGCCATCTTGTCCAGTCCCGTGGCCCATGTGTGAATGTATTTTCATTTGAGCCATTTCAGACACTAATTTGTTTGGACACAAATGCAGTGACATTCAGACAGAACAAGCCTGGATTGCTCCAGACACCACAGGTGCTAAAATGAGTAACACATGAGGTTTTGGGCATAAAACATATGTCAAGTTGAGACATAAAAACATGAGTTCATTGATTTTAAGGAGTCTGTGATCACTTTCAAGAACTTTGGTAAAAGGCATCATTTTTCAAGTATCCATCCCAATGCACTGCTCATAATTTGTTACACAAAAGATGATGTTAAAATATTGGGAACCATTTTATTTTACAATACAACAAATGTAAAAATTCACACTATTGAAGGCATTTTGGAAGGAGCCAATTCATAGTAGGTGTACCCTCACAGGTAAAGGATGCTCATTCTCTGTTGGCAGGAGTATCAAAAAGACAACCTCATAGGACTCTAAGCTTTGCAAAAGCAGAGACTGTGTGCCTTTTTCACATGATTTTTCTCCAATGGCTATTACTGCCTAAAAAATACTAGGTGCTTAAGATATTGTTAAATGAATACATGAAGCTATAAAAATGTGGATGTATCATTGGACCCATTATTTTGCCTTTAGAAAGTTATCTTAAAGAAATAAAATGGATGGTATCAAAGGTGTAGATACATAGTTTCTCATGTGATGTTGTTAGTGACGGCCAAAAATATATGGAAATAAGTCTAAAAGATGAATCTAGGAGTGAGTTGTTGGTTAAATTATGGTAATCTATATAACAGCATACTATGAAGCTATTAAATGTTATATAAAACATCTAATAACAAGGTGAAGTGAAATATGTTGATAAGAAAGTAGATTACCAATCTTTAGTAACTATAGTATTTCCCAATAATGACTATGATCTTTATCACAGGGTCTTGGAATTGGAAAATATTTTATTTATTTATTTTTGTTTATTTTCTATTTTCTATCATGAGCATGTAATATATCTTGTATTTGTAGCAGTAAGATATGTTAAAAATATAATACAATAAAAACTCTCTGTCACCTGAAAGCTACACAATGATACCTGAAATTCCCAAAAAGTTTCATTCTGTATAATCCTCTATTGATTAAGCTACACAGGAGGTCATTAGCAAATTTCTTGTTAGTTTTTTAGTTTTTGTCATTATTAATTTTTGTTTAGACAAAAATTCAAAGAAGGAAAAAAAAAATGGAAACAAAGCCTCAGAGTAGTAAAAAAGTATGAAAGGGTAGATGTTTTAATTTATATAAATAAATTGTATTTTGGAAGTGAATTAGAATTTTGGGTGTCATTAGAAAACATAATAATAAAGCACAACGTAATCAAACAGAAGGAAGTTTGACAGTGGCAGAGAGCTCTGGGGAAGAAAAACTTCACTTTGTGTGGCATGACCCGAGAGCACCCTCTATGGTCATCTGGGGCTTTAAGTCCCTACCCACTGAGAGATGTCTTCAAATGTGAGACGTGACTGCAGAGATTCCTGAGAAGATGCAAAGTAATTGTCAGGGAGGAACCCTGTGTTCAAACCATCAAAACGGATGTCTCAGCACTAATGGCCATCCTTTCTTTTCAGTTGATATTAAACTCACTATCTTAGCTCAGGCTACTCTAACGAAATCCTGTAGACAGTGGCTTAAACAGCAGATATTTCTCTCTCACAGTTCTGGAGGCTGGAAAGTCCAGGAGCAAGGTGCTGACAAATTCGATGTCTGGCAAAGCCCTCTTCCTAGTTACCCTCAAAACCTTTTAGCCTTTTAGCCATTATCCTCATATGGCTAAACAGAGGGGCTCTGGTATCTTCTTCTTCTTATAATGGCACAAATCCCATCATGGGGAACCCACCTTCATGAGTTCATCTAAAACTAATTAACCACCCAAAGGCCCTACCTTCTAATACAAGTACACTGGGGAATTAGGGCTTCACCATATGAGTGGGATGACAGGCGGCAAGGGAGGTCCCAGACATTCAGTCCAAAGCATTCACCCTTGATTTTTGCTAGGTTCTGGCCAATTGTAGCTAGAAATATGACTCTAAGGACAGAGTGGATGCATTTTGATGGCACAGCAGACACAGGACAAAGCCCACTGTGTGTAGCTGGCCTGTGTCCAGCAAGGAACATGGCCATGTGTTGAGAAAGAAACCACTGCCAGAAAAAAAAAGAAAAAGGTAGTATTGACTTAGAACCTTCTGGGTGCCAAGCACTGCTTCCCCCATTATTTGTCCCAAACCTCACAGAATTTCTATGAGCTGGTGTTGTGGCCCACATTTTACCCATGAGGAAAGAGAAGCCCAGACAAGTTAAGTCATGTGGCTATGAACTGGGGGAGTTGACTTTAGAGGCCAGAGCTGTCTGTCTCCAAAACTAGTGCTCTTTCCACTTAATTATGTAAATCACTGGAATTTCATTTATATAAGAGCAGGGATCTTTGTTTTGTTCACTGATGTATCTCAGGCAATCTACAAGAGTTATATACACATAATGAGCATTCAGAAAATATTTGTTGAATCAATGAATAAATGAATTAATCAAGATGAAACTACAAGGTTCATGGAAACCTCAAAGTCTTGCATCTTTTCTCTTGAGCTAAGTCTTCACAGGCATTGCAAACTGAACCCATTAAAATTGGTTTGGCTGTGTCGGTTTATAGGGTGTTCAGAGTGACAAAGCACATGTCTCAATATTGTTCACAAATGTAATTAATTGCTAAAAGATGACATTACTAAGAAATATTTACTCCAGTTGGTGGAATGATTTCCAGCCAACAGCAATAAATTGCCACCTTTGAAGGATCTTTGTCTCCCGAGGCTGCTCATTCAGACCTTCACCTATCCACACTGTAGCTGCCCATTGGGACAGGAGAGCTGCCAAGTTGAGTTGAGACCAGGGCAAGCTGCCATCAGCTGACGCAGGCAACCTGATGTCTTTCTCCTCTTTACAATTTTTATTTCAGCCCTGTCCTTGAACATAGTCCAAGTGAAGTGGTTTAACATTTTAGTCAGTCCCCAATTCAGCACATTCCCAATTCAATTTAAATGATGCCAAACAGCATTTATAGTCATTGCACATAGGCATTCCTCAGAGCAGTTTCACTGGAAATCCTCCCCCATGCAATTTCTGTTACAGACTTTATTTCAAAACACCACCCAGGGGATGTAGAAACGATCAGAATTGGCTGGACCCTGACAGATTTCTTCTTACATGTGGGTGTCTAGGACAAGGTTAGACCTTTCGGCCTGTGTGCATTTGCTTTTTGGTGCCTGAAATCAACACCAAGAGCAAATTTTCTTTATACCTATGGGTGCAAAACTACAACATAATGTTCAACAAAGCATTTGAACTCTATAAGCTTCAATTCCCTATTCTGTACAATGTGACTAATGTAACCCTATAAAATTATTATGAGTATTAAATAAAATAAAGCAGTGCCTGGAGCCCTCTTGTTACGGAGACAGGCATTAAGACCCTGAAAGGCCATATCGCTTCCTCTATTCACACAACTAGTGAGAAGCACCTCTGGAATCTGTACCCAAGTCTCCCCACTCTGTCCTCATTAGTCATGCTGTCACACCTGTATACGTCCCAATTTAGACAGGAATTAAAGCACATTTGGTATCATAACCTAGCAATGATTTTAAGTTCAAAAAGACAATCTGGTATTTTTTTTTAAAGGAAAGGACATTATATAAATTATATTTTAAATGATTTCTAGTTCTTCACTCTCAGGTTATTGAGATATTTTATTCTCTATTTGAATCATTTTGTTGTCCATAACATGAGCTTGGAGTATAATTATTACTAGCTATTTATGGACTAGGAACTTCTCCTCAACTCAAAAAGTAGGTGTATAAATTTTTTTTTAATTTTCTACAGAAAAATAAAAGGTTTGATTAGAAAAATAAATTCAAATAAATGATTCCCAAACTTGATCCTGCATTAAGATAAATTTGTACTGCCAGATACTTTAGTAAATATTTGTGTTCAGTTAAAATATTACTGCAATATATTCACAGGAAATGCAAGATAGTTAATAATAAAAATAGTCTATTGCAGGCTATTCAATCTCATGGATGTCCAACTTCATTGTCTAATTCCCAAGTGGAGTATCCAGTTACTTGGTGTTTTAAATCACTGGGAGATCTCAAGTAATGCGGGAACAAGACAACAATGAAGGCAGTTGCCAAAGTGCCTTGTACCTTATACCACCTATCTTGACTCCTTAATACTGTTCACAGTTCGGCTGACTGTACTAACAGTAGATTCACCAGGTATTTGACCCTCTAAATTGTGTGTTCTATAAAATTTCTTCAACCTTAAACGAGTGTCAATCGTCGAACCAGCAATGGAGGGCAGACGTCATGACTCTCTCATTCTGACTTTTGTCACAATATTAGATATAAAGAATGTATCGCCTCCTTAGTCTGAGTATAAGAAGTGCACTATCATTGTATTATACCTGATGACTAGCCTATTCTGGACAAGCTGGAGAGGGGTTGTCAGAATCTCTGGTACTTTTAGAATCAATTTAGCACCAGGATGCATCCCCCACAGTGTAGGAACTGGGGACTGGCTGAACTCATCAGAAATGGCACTTGCAGGAAGAAATACAATCATTTGCTAGCGTCCTGGAAATCAGCCAAACTTCCTCTCAAAATTGTTTAGCATTTAGAAAAAAAAGATAATAATAAAAAGGAAACATCTTCCTTCTACTGTGCAAAAATGCTATCATTTATCCGTGTTGAGGAATGGTAAGGCCTTATGCTATGTAAAAGGTGTTCCTGTGGGTGGCTTGCTTCAATTTGGAGCCCAGCAGGAGTTTTGGCCACAGGAGTTTTCACCATCTTTTTTCCCCAGGAAAAGGTAAAGATCTTTGAAAATAAAATATTCTGTTGAGATTTTTCTTGTTACATTAGACTGAAATGTCTTATTGAATTTTACAACTCCATAAAACCTGAATTAAAGTGTAAGTACTACATGCTCACTATGTGATCCATCTTCCAAGGGAAGCACAGTATTTTCTCTGGCCATTTAAAAAGTCTGGTGTTTTGCCTGCAATCTAATTTGGAAGCAGTGATTGCAAACAATCAGTAAGAATTGGGCCTTTGTGATTCTGGGTCCAGCCACACAGCCATTGCTCACTCTGGCAGCTCAGCATCCATCAAACATAAGCTGTGGAAGGGTGACCATTAATCTCCACAGGGCTTCCTTTTCCATAAACTTTCAGTCCTGGCATTAATGTCGTAGTTCAGGATATGGTATGCAGCCAGCTGAGACTACCAGACTAACCCCTGCAGCTGAGCCCACATCATGTCTATTGGTAAAATACACTCCACGTTAAGGTGAAATAAAATATTACCAAGCAAAACTGTACATTTTATAAAATTTAACAAATATTTGATTATTTCCTTCTAGTTCTACTCTGTTACCTATTGGATGTGCGAGCATTTGGGAAACTTACCCACATTTCCAAAGCCTCAGTTTCCTTATCTACAAAACGGAGACAATAATAAATCTCTTCATAAGTTTCTTGTGTGGCTCAAATTAGATAATACATGTATATGGATGAATATTTATTTGGCGCTTAGAATAGTGCTTGGCACAGGGTAAATGACACATAAATGTTTGTTCATTAAATAAAATGCCTTCGCCTAGTCCCTGGCACATAGAAACTACTTAATAAGTGCGTGATGTAATTGTTAATATCACTGTGGCCCTCATCATCGTCACATCAGGCACTATGCTAGGTACAATGGCAGGGAAACAAAGATCTAAAATGTGTAGTCTTTTCTCTCAAGGAGCTTACCTTTAGTGGGGAAAAAACATGCAGTATGTGGGAATGTGTCCTACTGGTCTCTGATCTTGAGAGCAGTCCCAGAAACTCTGATAGTCTCTCCTTAATCCTATCACTTTAGAAGAGACCAGCCTTTAAGTATAATCCAGTGATGGCATCCTTCAACGCACCAGTTCAAGGGGCAGGAATATCGTTGTGATAAAAGAATACAAAATGCAATGGACATGAAAGGGAGACAGGGACTAATTCTGGCTGCAATTATCAAGAAGTACTTCATAGAAGAGGTAGCATTTAAAAGGGTCCTTGAAAAATAAGAAAGTTTAACACAAAAGATTTCTAGGACTCCTATTTATAGCTATGATGAAGTAATTGACCCTGGATTAGATCTTCCACTAAAAACTACCAAAATATATGAGGTAGTTGTTTTCAGACATTGGTTAAAAGGCATTAAAATTCTGTGAACCCATAGGGAATAGAAACTCATGAGGTGAGTCCCATGATTATCACAGAAATCTGTTTGCGGAAAATTTCCTGACCACTACACCGTGAGCTACAATCCAAGCAGAGCATGGCAATCCCACTGAGCTGATAAGAAAGAGATCATGCATCCTAGATGTACAGGAATCCTCCCCCACACCCCAAGAAGCCTGTTTGAGAGTTTCCAGCAAGTCTTTGGTTGAGAATGAGGCTGTAATTGGGTAGCATAGACAATATGATGAGGCTTATTAGCTGTCACAGAGTTGAGATGAGAACAGAGATAAGAGATGTCCAGCAGTGTTAGGGGACATTAGAGTTTCAGGCTAGCCAGAGAGGATGAAACTCATTAGCACTTCATTAACATCCCAGACATCCGATTGAGATACAAGAAATTCTGAGCCTGAGGAATAGAGGCCACACCATAAAATAAGGCATAAGCCTATTACAGTAACAAAGCGTAATACTAATTCCTAAAAGATCAGGAAGGGGGAGACAAAGTTTGGCAGCTGAGTGCTGCCATGTTAGAGTGGCTAGGGAAACAACTGGACTTTCCACGGATCCGTCCTAAATAAATCATAAAACCAAGTCTACCCAGGGTGAAGGTGGTCTGTTTAGCAGAAAAAAATTCACAGTCTTCAGAGGAAGACAATAGATTACTGGGTTTCTTAAATATATAATTGACAATATCTAATATACAATCAAAAATTACTAAAGAGACAGAGAGAGAAGAAAAAAATGAAAACATGTGACCCCTACTCAAGAAACGTGTGACCCATACTCAACTCTAGATGTTGAATTTACTAAATATATTAAAGCATTTATGATAAATACGTTTGAATAATTAAATGAAAATATGTTTAAATAAATTAAAGAAATAGTATCTTCATGAGTGAACAGGTAAGAAATATACTTAGAGGAATAAAACTTACACCAAAAATCTAGAACTGGAGTGTAGTAATCAAATTTTTGACTGGATTAGCTTAGCAGTACATTAAAGATAGCAAGAAAAAAAGATTCAGTGAACTTGAAGACAGAACAATCAAAATTACCCAATTTGTCTTTGTCTTTTGTTTTTGTTTTGTTTTGTTTTTTGTCTACTACTGAACTTTATTTAAATGGAATCAAACAGTATATACATGTTTTCTCATGTCTGGGTTCTTTTGCTCAAGATTATGTTTATGAGACTCTTTCATGTTGTTGGGTGTAACAGCAGGTCATTAATTATCACTGCTGTGTAGTATTTTTTCGTGTGAATACGCCACTTTTGATTTATCTATTCTACTCTTGACAGACAAGTTTATTCAGATAGTTTCCAGTTTGGAGCTATTAAATACAATGTGTCTGTGAATATTCTAGCACCTATCTTTCAGAGAATCGTATTGACACACTTGTATTGGTGTATTATACCTGGGAGTAGAAATATTGGACCATAGGATAGACTTTGGTAGAAATTTTCAAATCTTTGTCCAAAGTGGCTTTATCAATGTATTATCACAGCAACTGTACAGCAGAGCTCAGTTGCTCCACATCTTCCTTAGCACCTAGTATTTTTCATCTCCTTTACTTTGGTCTTCCTGGTGAGTGTGTAGCGGCTTCCCACTGTGGTTTTAATATGCATTTTCCTATCAACTAATGATGTTGAGCATCTTTTCACGTTTATTGGCCACTTGGTATTCATTTTCAAGTAATGTACAAGGCTTTTAATACACTATAATATAAACACAGCGGTCTGGTAACCCCCTACCCACCCACCCCCACATACCCCACTCTACCTGACAAGGGAGTATGAAAACAAGTCCTAGGTGAGCAAAGAATGCTCCCTACATGTGGGGTGCTTCGAATAGGAGCTGAAGTCCCCTCCTCTTCTCAAGGCCAGACTGACAGATGAGACAGAGTAAGAAAAGATGTCATTTCCATACAGTGAGTCAAGTCTACACTATGTTCTGAGCACTGCTATGAGGGTTGGAAATTCTGCAGTGGACAAGACAAGACAGACCAGTCCTCGGAAACCCAAACGGTCACTTGAGCATGAGAATGGTGCTCCATCCTTTCTCCTCTGAAGCTGGGCTGAACTTCCTCACCCAAGACTTTAGGAGTGATGAAAGCCTTAACTAATAAAACAACAATAATAAGCTGCTGACACTTACTGAGTACTTTCTATGTCCCTCATGTTATGCTAAGTACTTCCATGTGTTAAACCCATGATTATCAAACTTTAGTGCATATCAGCATTGTCTAGGGGGTGTATTAAACACAGACAGCTGGCAGGCCCTGCCAGTTTCTGACTCTGGGGCCTGGAAATTTTCATTTCTAACAGACTCCCATATAATGCTAATGGTACAACCATTTAAGTCATTACCATAAGGTTGGGGACTATCATAATCTGTTACCCTCTGATGCCACTAAGGCACAAACAGGCTAATTGATATCTATGCCTCTGTCCACACTGCTAATAACTGGTGGAACTGGTATTAGAACCAAAGCAGCATGACTTCACAGTGCACACACTTGTCTATTAACTACACCACACTATGCCCCAAACAGCTTGCTTTTAAAGGTGCTCATAAAGAGTCCAGCATAAGTACTGGAATAAAAGCCAGGTGTAGCCTGTAACCTGTATTCATGTCAGATAAATCTGTCCTTTTTTTTTCTTAATTTTTCCATATGTTATTGGGTATAGGTGGTATTTGGTTTCATAAGTAAATTCTTTAGTGGTGATGTATGAGATTTTGGTGCACCCATCATCCAAGCAATGTGCATTGCACCATTTGTAGTCTTTTATCCCTCGTCTCCCTCCCAATCTTCCCCCCAAATCCCCAAAGTCCACTGAATCACTCTTATGCCTTTGCATCCTCGCAGCTTGGCTCCTACATATCAGAGAGAACATATGATGTTTGGTTTTCCATTTCTGAGTTACTTCACCTAGAATAATAGTCTCCACTCTCATCCAGGCCACCGCAAATGCTATTAATTTATTCCTTTTTATGGCTGTATACTATCTCACAGTTTCTTTATCCACTCATCAAATGATGGGCATTTGGGTTGGTTCCACGATTTTGCAATTGTGAAATGTGCCACTATAAACATGTGTGTGCAAGTATCTTTTTCAAATAATGACTGCTTTTGCTCCTGGTAGATACCCAGTAGTGGGATTGCTGGATCAAATGCTAGTTCTACTGTTAGTTATTTAAGGCATCTCCACACCGTTTTCCACAGTGGCTGTACTAGTTTACATTTCCACCAGCAGTGTAGAAGTATCCCCTGTTTACTGCATCCATGCCAACACCTACTGTTTTTTTTATTTTATTTTTTATTATGATCATTCTTGCAGGGTGAGGTGCTATGGCATTGTGGTTTTGATTTGTATCTCCCTGAACATTAGTGATGTTGAGCGTTGTTTCATTATGTTTGTTGGCCATTTGCATATCTTCTTTTGAGAATTGTCTATTCATGCCCTTAGCCCACTTTTTGATGGGATTGTTTTTTTCTTGCTGATTTGAGTTCATTGTGGATTTTGGATATTAGTCCTTTGTCAGATGTATAGATTTTCTCCCACTCTGTGGGTTGTCTGTTTACTCTGCTGACTGTTCCTTTTGCTGTGTTCTTTAGTTTAATCAGGTCCCAGCTATTTATCTTTGTTTTAATTGCATTTGCTTTTGGGTTCTTGGTCATGAAATCCTTGCCTAAGCCAATGTCTGGAAGGGTTTTTCCAATGTTATCTTCCAGAATTTTTATAGTTTCAGGTCTTAGGTTAAGTCCTTAATCCATCTTGAACTGATTTTTGTATTAGGTGAGAGATGAGGATCCAGTTTCATTCTCATACATGTGGCTAGACAATTATCCCAGCACCATTTTTTGAAAGGGATGTCCTTTACCACTTTATGTTTTTATTTGCTTTGTTGAAGATCAGTTGGCTGTACGTATTTGGGTTTATTTCTGGGTTCTCTATTCTGTTCCATTGGTCTATGTGACTATGTTTTTGCCAGTACCCCACTGTTTTGGTGTGAGCATGGGCTGCATTTCCATTTGTTTATATCATCTATAATTTCTTTCAGCAGTGTTTTGTAGTTTTCCTTATGGAGGTCTTTTGACTCCTTGATTAGGTATATTCCTTAATTTTTTTTTTTTTGCAGCTATTGTAAAAGGGGTTGAGTTCTTGATTTGATTCTCCACTTGATCGCTGTTGGTGTATAGAAGAGTTACTGATTTGTAACTGATTAATCTTGTGTCTGGAAAATTTGCTGAATTCTTTTATCAGTTCTAGGAGATTTCTGGAGGAATCCTTAGGGTTTTCAAGGTAAGCAATCATATCATCAGCAAAAAGTGACAGTTTAAGTTCTTCTTTACTGACTTGGATGCCCTTTATTTTTTTCTCTTGCTTGATTGCTCTGGCTAGGATGTCCAGTACTATGTTGAAAAGGAGTGGTGAGAGTGAGCATCCTTTTCTTGTTCCGGTTCTCAGAGGGGATGTATTCAAGTTTTCCCCATTCAGTATTATGTTGGCTGTGGGTTTGTCATGGATGGCTTTCATTACATTAAGGTATGTCCTTTGTATGCCGATTTTGCTGAGTTTTAATCATAAAGTCATGCTGGATTTGGTCGAATGTGTTTGCTGCATCTATTGAAATGATCCTGTAACTTTTGTTTTTAATTCTGTTTATGTAGTGTATCAAATTTATTGACTTGCATATGTTAAACCATCCCTGCATCCCTGGTATGAAACCCACTTGATCATGGTGGATTGTCATTTTGATATGTTATTGGATTCGGTTAGCTAGTATTTTGTTAAGGATTTTAGCATCTGTGTTCATCAAGGATATCAGCCCATAGTTTTCTTTTTTGGTTATGTCAGTTCTTGGTTTTGGTATTAGGGTGATGCTGGCTTCACAGAATGAATTAGGGAGGGTTCCTTCTTTCTCTATTTTGTGGAATAGTGGCAAAAGGATTGCTACCAATTCTTCTTTGAATGTCTGGTAGAATTCTGCTGTGAATCCATCTGGTCATGGACTCTTTTGTTGGTTATTTTGTAATTGCCACTTCAATCTCACTGCCTGTTATTGGTCTGTTCAGGGTATCTAATTCTTCCTGATTTAAGCTAGGAGGGTTGTATTTTTCCAGGAATTTATCCATCTCTTCTAGGCATTCTATTTTATCTGCATAAAGGTGTTCGTAGCAGCCTTGAATGATCTTTTTTATTTCAGTGGTGTCTGTTGCAATATCTCCTGTTTCATTTCTTAGTGAGGTTATTGGATTTTCTCTCTTCTCTTCTTGGTTAATCTTGTCAGTGGTCTATCAATTTTATTTACCTTTTCAAAACACTAGCTTTTTGTTTCATTTATCTTTTGTATTTTTTTTTTGTTTGTTTCAATTTCATTTAGTTCTGCTCTAATCTTGGCTATTTCCTTACTTCTGTTGGTTTGGGGTTTGGTTTATTCTTGTTTCTCTAGTTCCTTGAGGTGTGACCTTAGAGTGTAGATTTGTGCTTTTTCAGTCTTTTTGATGTAGGCATTTAAGGCTATGAACTCTCCTCTTAGCACCACCTTAGCTATATCCCAGAGGTTTCAGGGTATCTAATTCTTTGTTTGTCAGGGTTGTGTCATTATTTTTGTTCAGTTGGAAGAATTTTTTAATTTCCTTCTTGATCTCTGTTTTGACCCAATGCTCATTCAGGAGCAGATTATTTAATTTCCATGTATTTGTATGCTTTGGGAGTTGATTTCCAATTTTATTCCACTGTGATCTGAGAGTGCTTGATATAATTTCAATTTTCTTAAATTTACTGAGACTCATTTTATGGTCTATCATATGATCTATCTTGGAGAAAATTCCATGTGCTGTTGGATAGAATGTGTATTCTGCGGCTGTTGGATGAAATGTTCTGTATATATCTGTTAAGTCCATTTGCTCCAACATATAGTTTAAAGCCATTGTTTCTTTGTTGATTTTCTGTCTTGATGACCTGTCTAGTGCTGTCAGTGGAGTATTGAAATCCCACACTATTATTGTGTTGCTGTCTATCTCATTTCTTAGGTCTATTAGTAATAGTGTTATAAATTTGGGAGCTCCAATGTTAGGTGCATATATGTTTAGAAGTGTGATATTTTCCTGTTGGACAACGCCTTTTACCGTTATATAAAGTTCTTCTTTGTCTCTTTTAGCTGCTTTTGCTTTAAAGTCTGTTTTGTCTGACATAAGAATAGTTACCCCTTCTCACATTTGGTGTCCATTTGTATGGAATGTTTTTTACTACCCCTTTATTTTTTTATATGAGTCCTTATGTTCTAGATGAGTCTCCTGAAGGCAGCAGGTGGTTGGTGAATTCTTATCCAGTCCGTGGTTTTGTATTTTTTAAGTGGCACTTTTAGGCCATTTACATGCAATGTTAGTATTGAAATGTGAGGTATCCTTGCATTCAATGTACTCTTTGTTGCCTGTGTACTTTGTTTTTTTGTTTGTTTTTTGTTTTTGCTTTTTTACTTGTATTTTTGTTTTATAGGTCCTGTGTGATTTATGCTTTAAAGAGGTTCTGTTTTGATGTGTTTTCAGGGTTTAAGATTTAGAAACAGTTCTTGTAGTGGTGGCTTGATAACGGCGAATTCTCTCAGCATCTGTTTGTCTGAAAAAGACTGTATCTTTTCTTCGCATATGATGCTTAGTTTTGCAGATACAAAATTCTTGGTGGATAATTGTTTTGTTTGAGGAGACTGAATATAGGACCCCAATCCCTTCTAGCTTGCAGGGTTTCTGCCGAGAAATCTGTTGTTACCCTGTTAGGTTTTCCTTTATAGGTTATCTGGTGTTTTTGCCTCACAAGTCTTAAGATCCTTCCTTTGTCTTAACTTTAGTAACCTAATAATAGTGTGCCTAGGTGAAGATCATTTTGCAATGAATTTCCCAGGTGTTCTTTGTGCTTCTTGTCTTTGTATGTCTAGAGCTCTAACAGGACTGGGGAACTTTTCCTTGATCATTTCTCCAAATATGTTTTCCAAGCCTTTAGGAATCTCTTCTTCCTCAGGAACACCAATTATTCTTAGGTTTGGGCATTTACATTTACTCTATGTCTTAGTCAGGAAGTACGCAAGATGAACCTTGAGCATCTTGTAGTGCCAGAATTTAAGAACATGCTTTTTTAAAAACAGCAAAAAAGTACACAATGATGGAGGTATTTCAAAAGGTCAAAGAAACCAAATGAAAGAGCTTCCAGTGCCCAAGGCTGGAAAATTTTGAGCAGCAAGATAAATGAAATAGTATTGGATTATAACCCAAAGTATAAAATAAATATCTATGAGTTCTTACTGAACTAAAATAAAAACATAAACAAATAAATCAATGAGACAAGAGACAAATATCCTATGCAATCGAATTTCAAATAATGCATACAAATACTTCACTTTCAAGGAGGGGAAGCAAATATTCCAGACCTCCATAAGTGTGGGCTGCACATAGTGACTTAATTTCAAAAAGTACAGCCTGAAAATAGGTAAAAAAATATTTAGCTTTGTAGTAAAGAAACCCAACACACACTATCTCAGCTAGGTGATCAAGATGAACATCAGTAGTGATAAATCATGTTGCTGGTATATACATTTGAAAAGATGTGATTAATATGGCAGTTTACTCTGTAATCTTTCTTTCAAGAACACATAATCACAGTCTAATCTTGAGTAAAACAGCAGACAAATCCCAATTGAAGGACATTCTACAAACTATTTGACTAATACTCATGAAAAATGTCAAAGGTGCTAAAAATGAGATAAGTCTGAGAAACTGTTACAGGCATGAGGAGCTAAGGAGACATGACTACTAAATGTAATGTGGCTTCCTGTATTGGATCTTAGACAGACAAAGGACATTAGGTAAAATCTGAATAATGTGTGGACTTCAGTAAATAATGTATCAAAATACTTTTATTAATTGTAACAAATGTGCCACACTAATGTAAGATGTTAATAATAGAGGAAACTGGGTATGAGGTATATGGAAACTCTTCATATTATCTTTGTCATAATTCTAAAGCTGCTCGTTTTATTTTATTTTGCTGTACTTTAAGTTCTGGGGCACATGTGCAGAAACTGCAGGTTTGTTACATATGTACACATGTGCCATGGTGGTTTGCTGCATCTATCCCCTGTCATCTACATCAGGTATTTCTCCTAATGTTATCTCTCCCCAGTCCCCCCAGTCCCTGCTATACCTCCCCTGCCCCACCACCACCACTGACAGGCCCTGCTGTGTGATGTTCCCCTCCCTGTGTCCATGTGTTCTTATTGTCCAACACCCAAAGGATTATAAATCATTCTATTATAAAGACACATACACATGTATGTTTATTGCAGCACTGTTTACAATAGCAAAGACTTGTAACCAACCCAAATGCTCATCAATGATAGACTGGATAAAGAAAATGTGGCACATATACACCATGGAATACTATACAGCCATAAAAAAGGATGAATTCAGTCCTTTGCAGGAACGTGGATGAAGCTGGAAACCATCATTCTCAGCAAACTGACACAAGAACAAAAAACAGCTCTAAAATAAAATGTTTATTTTTTAAATGTAGTACAATTTATAATCACATCAAAACTATAAGATTCTTAGAAATAAATTCAACAAAATATGCGTAAGACCTATATTCTAAAAAAGACTCATGTCTGACAAAAATTGACCTATATAGGCACATATGCACCATGGAACACTATGTAACCTTAAAAACGGATGAGTTCACGTCCTTTGCAGGGACATGAATGAAGCTGGAAACCATCATTCTCAGCAAACTAACACAAGAACAGAAAACCAAACGCTGCATGTTCTCACACATAAGTGAGTGTTGAACAATAACACACGGACACAAGGAGGATCACCTGTGGGGGAACTAGTGGAGGAATAGCAGCGGGTGAGGAGATTGGGGAGGATAACATTAGGAGAAATACCTAATGTAGATGACAGGGGGATGAATGCAGCAAACCACCATGGCATGTGTATACCTATGTAACAATCCTGCACAATCTGCACATGTACCCCAGAACTGAAAGTATAATAATAAAAAAGAAAAAGAAAAAAAAAATCATCCCAATCAAAATCTTAGCAAGATTTTTAAAAATAGAGATGGTCTAGCTGATTTGTCTGCAGTTTATATGCAAATTTAAAGAACATAGGATTCTATAACTATTTTGAAAAGAAAGAACAAAATTAGAGGACTTTTACTATCAGATTTCAAGACTTATTATAAAGCCACAATAATCATGAGAATGTGGTATTGTTGTAAATACAGACATAGATCAGTGGAGCCAAGTAGATAACTCAGAAGTAGACCTGCATATATGATAAATTACTTTTTTAACACAAGCGCCAAGGTAATTCAATAGGTAAGTGATAGTCTTTTTGTAAAACGGTGCTGGAGTATTTATATATTCCTATGGAAAAAAATTAATTTCAATTCTTACTTTATGCCATACACAAAAACTAATTCACAATGAATTGTATACTTAAACATATAAGCCAAACCTATAAAACTTCCGGCAGAAAACAAGAGACAAAGTATTCATGACTTTGACATAGTCAAAAATGCTATTCACAGGACACAAACATTAATAAGAAGACAGACAATCCAATATGCATAAATGGTTTGAAGAAGACACATCGAAAAAGGAGATATGCAAATGGACAATAAATACATAAAAAGATTTTCAGCCACATGGGGGAAGGCAAACTACAATCACTATGAGATACCACTACACATCCACTTGAATGACTACAATTAAGACCGAGGCCTGATGCATGGCTCATGCTTGTAAATTTCAGTGCTTTTGGAGGCCAAGGTGGGAGGATAGCTTGAGACCAGGAGTTCAAGGCTACAGTGAGGTATGAATGCACCATTGCACTTCAGGGAGACAGAATAAGACCCTGCCTCTAAAAAAAAAGAAGAAGATTGATCATTGCAAGTGTTGGCAAAATTATGGAGCAACTGGACTTCTCATATATTGCTAGTGGATGTGTATAATAAAACAATCACTTTAGGGAACAATTTAATTGTTTTTTAGAAACTTAAATATACATTTACCCTATGACCCAGCCATTCTTCTCCAAGGTATTTTGTCTAAGAAACACAAAATATATCCAACAAAAGGCGTTTGCAATATTCATAGCAGCTTCATTTGGGTAGCTTCAAAGCCACACAAATGTCTGTCAGCAGGTGGATGAATAAACAAACTGCAGAATATTGGTTGAGCATCCATAACCTGAAAATCTGAAATCCAAAATGCTCCAACATCTGAAACCTTTTGAGCATCAGCATGACACCACAAGTAGAAAATTACACATCTGACCTCATGTTGTGCACATGAGGTCAAAATGCATGTGCACAACACAGTTTATTCAGTGTCCCCAAAGTGGGAAGAACCCTCCCAGCCATTTTAAAAAGCCATCCAGCAGAATGCGTCCTCATTCCTAAGAGACCCACTTCCTGGTCTCTGAATTGCTTCTGATGTTTCTTCTCACCAAAAAAATAAAATAAAATGTAGAGTTCAGCAGTTGCCAAAATCCCTGAAGCAGGCCACAAGTCCAAGTCTATTATCTCTCTCAAAATGAAATTCATCCTAACATCTCAACCTCTTCAGCCATTATAAAACTAATTTAGTATATCCAGTTACAGATCCATTGAATAGCCTCATTGTGGTTAGAAAGGAAGGGATACACCACCTCTGAGCATTAGCACATTCTAATTTCTCCTTACATCAACAGGCCTGGCAAGAATTTCAAAATAGTCGTCACCCCTGTGTTCTTGGGGACTGGTTGCCTTTCTAAAGAATGTTAGATGGGAAACTTGCTTTTGACTTTGCCCTTTGGTCTTCAAGATTGATTGAAATTCCTGTGCACACTGCCGTGTCTGTGAATCTGGAGTTTACACTTAATCTTGCTATTCATTTTTTTCCCACATATCCAGGACGAGGCTAATTCTCTTTATCCTAATGAGATCTGGATTGCAGCACCATGCCACTCTATTTAGTGTCTAGTGGTAGCTTGGACAAGAGGTTATCCCCTCATGTCATGCCATGTTTACTCAGATGAAAACAGAAACAGCAGACTGGGCACTCACTCTCTGAATATTTAGTGAGGAGGGAAATAGTCCAAGTCGTCCCTCCACTGAGACTTCTGAGAAGGAAGAAACAATCTACTACACCTTACATGGGAAGTGTGGTAATGACCCCACCTCCAAGTTTCAAGTAGTCCTTCATCCATAAGTCTTTATGGAGCCCTACAATGTTCTGGGCCCTGTGCTGTATGCTGGGGGCTACCACAAAAGAGGATCCTACGTGGTCATGAGGGGACAGAGCTCTCTGGAGACACCTCAGGTGCTTCTTGGCAATAGTGGAACGTGGGACTGGATCGGAGCTGTAGGCATACTAGAGTAGAGACTGGGAGATGCTCCTGGCACTCAGGACGTGGGAGTCCTCGGCTCAGAGACTCTGTTGCCATGGTATGTGGACATAAGGGGCAGAAAGACTCTTCTTCTCTCAGGGAGCTGCAGAGGTCACCACCCCCTGAGGCACTGACCTCCTGGACTATGGGAACAGGCCAACAAGAGTGTTGACATGCCTCTCCCTTCCGCTAAGCCTCTTCACCTGCAGGAGTGTCCCCACTTCCTCCTAGAGACCACTTTCTCTCTCTTTGTAGCCTCTTTGTTCACCCAGACCCAACTCCAATGGCACCTCCTCCATGATGCCTTTTTGATAACTCAGGGCAGAGTTGATACTCCATCTTGAGTGCTCTCATGATTCTTGTATGTCACAGAGGAGGTGGCACTGTAGCTGGGCTCAAAGAATGGGTAGGATTCTGGAGGCACTGTGTGTATAAAATATATACATGGGCCAGTTACAGCGTGAAGTCTTGGAGGAGTGAATGTAGCCAGTCACTTATTCACTTACTCACTCACTCACTCATTCATTCAATATATCTTGTTGAGTTCTGACAAGGTGCCAGGTCAGTGCTCAGTGGTGAGAAACTGATTGGGACTCTGGTAGAACTGGTCCAGGCCTGCACAGAGAGGTAGGTTAGTGAGCAAGTGCTAGTCTGTCTCTCACATGAACACATACACTTGCTTTCAAAAACAGTGATCTGCTGCGTTAGCAACTGCTGCCTCTGTGTTGTCCTGACCTGCTTGTTCAGTCTCAGCAAGAGTTGGGACCTTATAGCAGATTAATAGCAAAATTCTACAGAGGTCTGCATACAAAAGAGATAACCACAATCTTCATCTAATTTTTATATACAAATAAGGCTTTTTCTTTTTTGTGTTCTTGTTATACCCTAGATAAGAGTCTTCTTAGAAATTTTATATCTTTGAAGCTAAAAGTAGGATGTATTTTTCTGAATTTTTTCCATTTATTTCCCCACAGAAAGAAATATTTGTTTCTAAATGTAAAGAAAATCTCTGATCAGTTATGTATTCTCTGAAAATGACAATGAACTGGATTATTCTGACTAAGTTGAATGCCATAGTATTTACCATAGTGGATGAAAAAAGATGGAATAAAATTTCTCTTTAAGAACTAGTCAGAAAACTCAAAGGGATTTTTATATACTCATATCAATTCTTGGGGCTGTGTTCCCCAAAATTTGGGTGGTTTTAACCTCAGCCTGATTTTTGTGACAACTGTGTTCACCTCCTGTTCAATGAGTTATAAATGCATTAAATGGTTTATTGTTCTTCAAATAAGTGAACTAAATGTAGTTTTATTTGGAAGACATGTATAATACTTTTTGAAATAACGAGTGGTTCCCCGGAGGGTCAGAGATGGTCAGAGGGGCAGGGGATGTGGGTTTATGGGCCCAGAAGCCTAACCTTGCACCACTGTTGAGGGTAGAATTCAGCAGCCACTGCCAGTCACCAGGCCAGGCTCAGGTTGTAGAGGAACCAGCAAGAGACTCTCAGCTTTCATTCATCCAACAAACCCATTCTGGGAGGTCCTGGTAGTCTTTAGTCCAAATGGGGAATAAACGAATACCCTGCAGGAAAGAACCTGAAGAAACTCCAATGGGCAGGGAGCCATGAGAGGAATGAGCATGGAGGACAGAGGGAAAGAGCACCTACCCCAACCCCAGGGAGGAGGGAGAAGTGTGATGAAGAAGGAAAAGATGACACATAAAGAAACCTCAAAGGGCAAATAGAAGTGAGACAGGTGACCAGGGCTCACTACATACCAGAGAGAAGCAGCGGCATGTGCAAAAATGTGTGTGAAATGTGACCAGTCGTGTTGCAAACTGCAGGTCACTGCATTTGGCTGGAGTAGCAAAGGCATGAAAAGTACAGGGAGGAAAGGGGCCTGACTGTATTGTGGATGCCTGTTAAACACTATGTTTAACCATTACTAGAACCCAACCAACAACCAACTCTGGTGTCCTTCTGGGGGAGCCTGAGCAAGTTACTTCGACTCCCTGAGTCTTAGTTTTCTCATCTATAAAATGGGGTAATAGCAGAACTTTCACATAGAGCCATAAATGAAATAGTAAGCAATACAATGTACATAGTTTTGCCCTCATATTTTTCACATTCTGGTCAGTAACACATGTAATATGCTTAGCCCAATAAAAAGCATCGTGTAAGTCCTTAAAATATCCTAACTGACCCGTCTTTTACTTTTGGTCACCAGCCTCATTATTATTACTCTTTTGGCTTATCTCAAGAGAATGTTCTTCCTATCAACCTGCATTTCCTAGGGATCCCACTCCAAAAACTCCATGTAAAAACCAATCAGATGATTCTAGCTTTCCTAATTTTCACACTTCATGCCCCAGTGTGAAAATATTGCCTTACGTGACTATTTCAGTGATAAGTAGAAAACACATTTATTTCTCTTTTTTATGACTTTGTTCAAGAGAATTAAATAATTTATTGATTATACATGGCAATGGATGATACATAAACTTCATTCCCATCTGTAATTTTATCTGGTACCTTCGATCAATTTAGATGTATTCCATAGGATGTGCCGACAATCTTCTTTATAACCAATAATTCCATTATTTCCCTTTTAATGGCAAACTTCAGGTCACAACAGTTACCATCAGTTCAACTATACCACGGTTTCTGAAGACAATGGCTTTTCCACCCAGAAGACTGTAAATAATTTCAAATACAACCTGGCATCATCCTGAAGGGATCAAACTTCACACTGTCAGGGAAGTTTACCAAGATGGCTTCAGAGTAGACTAACTTTACACAGGACATTTTTTTTAAAGACACATTTATTCAGCATCATGATCAGACTATTACATTTAGCAGTCAATTGCACAGGTGCAAAAACAGACAATCTACATCAAAATCCTTTGTTGGAATGCTTTACACTTTCCATAGAACAGAAGCTAAAATAACCTGTTATATAATTAGTCACAAATACAGTCCTCGAGTTTTTGCCCATACACACGAACATTTGTCTAAAACGTGTCTTATTTGCAGCAGCCAGGTCCTGCTACCACTGTCCTTGGCTGAGTTCACAAATCTGTTGTAACCTGTAGCTTCCCTGTCACTTCTCTTGCTCTCCTCTCCTGCTACGCTGTTTCCTGGCAGTAATGAAAATCTTCTGACACTGCCGTAGCTACTGCTGCTACTGGGACTGGCATAGCCACCTTGATTTTGTGGTTTTCCAAAGTATTGGTCTCTACTACCATAGAGGCCAGACCTTCTGCCTCCAAATTTTCCTCTCTTTATATGTTCAAAATTTGAAGACTGATTGTTGTCATTGCCAAAAACATTGTAGCTTCCACCACCTCCAAAACTACTTCCATCATTACCAAATCGATTATAACCATCCCCACTGCCACCATATCCACCACCACCATGGCTGCCACCACCACCACCACAGCCACTGAAGTTTCCTCCATGACAAAAGTTGTCATCCTCACTGAAACCACCTCCACGACCGCCACCGAGGTTTCCAGGTCCACTTTGACCTCTTTGGCTGGATGAAGCACTAGCTATGCTTTGACAGGACTTTCCTGACTCACAGTTGTAGCCATTCACAGTATGGTATTTCTGAGTGACAGTCTTATCCACGGAGTCATGGTCATCAAATGTTTCAAAGGCAAAGACCCTTTTCTTGCCACTGCTTCTGTCAGTCATGATTTCAATCACTTCAATTTTTCCATATTATGTAAAATAATCTCTTAGGTGATGTTCTTCAGTGTGTTGTTTAATGCCACCAGCCAATATCTTTTTCACAGTTAAATGGGCACTTGGTCTTTGAGAATCTTCTCTTGAAACAACTCTCTTTGAGTCCATGTTTCTTCCATCCACCTTGTGTGGCCTTGCATTCATGCCTGCAGTCACCTCCTCCACAGTGACATATGTGACAAACCCAAAGACCCTGGAGCACTTGTTGTTTGGATCTCTCAAGACCACACAGTCCATGAGCATTCCCCATTGCTCAAAATCACTCCTCACACTTTCATCAGTTGCTTCAAAGCTCAACTCTTTGATGAAGAGCTTCCGTAGCTGTTCAGTTTCTTTAGGAGACTCTGACTTAGGCACAATGACAGTGGGAAGAGGGACTTTAACAATACTTCTTCAGGAGCATCCACAGGCAGAAAGCTGTTTCCCTTTTAAATGGTAAATTGTAGACATCCCATAGGGAGAGATATGAACTACGTAAAGAGTAAAACCATTTGTACAAGGAAACTGACCCCTATAAATTAACACAGAAATTAAATGAACTAGAAAGAACTTCCTATGTTTCCTGAGTTTCAAAAAAACAGTCTGTCCATCTGATACTAACCAAAGTCATAAATAAAATATTAGCAAATGGAATCCAGCACTGAGTTTAAATAATGAAAACTGATGTTAATGCCAGAACGGTTCCATATTAGGAAATGCATTAATATTATTAATCACATCAATATATGGGGAGATAAAAGCAAATGACAGTTTTGATCATGGCAAAGTAGCTTCCATTGAGTGGCTGAGATAGAAGCTCTGATTTCAGTGTGTCTAAGGGTGAATTAGATGCGGAAGTGAAGACAGCAGTTATATAAGAGTCTTTCCAGGCTTGTAGAAAGTAGCATAGGAAACAGAGAGATGGTGTAGGAGCTTGAGACAGAGCACAGGGACAAAAATCTGTTAGGGTATGTGCCTTTTCAAAGTTTAAGTATTAGAACACACTTATAGTCTGCAAGATAGGTGTCAATGTTGGGGGAATGTGTCAATATTAGAAGGAAGGGAAGGAGAGGAGAGAGAGGGAAGGAATGAGAGGGAAGGGGAGGGGAGGGAAGGGGGTGAATTATCCAACTCTCAGTGAGTCTTATAAGTGCTTAAGAGCACAAATTCTAGAGCCATATTGACGGGTTTGCATCCCATCTCCACCATTTACTAGCTGTGTGACCTTGGGCAAAATACTTAATGTCTCTGTGCCTCATACCCTCGCCTGTAAGGTAAAAATACTAATGATGCCTTCGTCATAGAGTTGCTATACGATTAAATGAATTAATATTTATAAAGTTCTTAGAACAGTGTTTGGCAATATCTGTTAAATAAAACAAATAAAATCACTGTCTTTGTGTGGCAATTCCTCAAGGATCTAGAACTAGAAATACCATTTGACCCAGCAATCCCATTACTAGATATATACCCAAAGGATTATAAATCATTTTACTATAAAGACACTTGCACAAGTATGTTTATTGTGGCTGTTCACAATAGCAAAGACTTGGACCCAACCCAAATGCCCATCAATGATAGACTGGATCAAGAAAATGTGGCACATATACACCATGGAATGCTATGCAGCCACAAAAAAGATCAGTTCATGTCCTTTGCAGAGACATGGATAAAGCTGGAAACCATCATTCTCAGCAAACTGACACAAGAACAGAAAACCAAACACCGCATGTTCTGACTTATAAGTGGGTGTTGAAATATGAGAACACATGGACACAGGGAGGGGAACATCACACACTGGGGCCTGTCTGGGAGTGGGAGGCTAGGGGACGGATAGAAGGGGGTGGGAGTTAGGGGAGGGATAGCATTAGGAGAAATATCTACTGTAGATGATGGGGTGATGGATGCAGCAAAACCACCATGGCACATGTATACCTATGTACAAACCTGCACATTCTGCACATGTACCCCAGAACTTAAAGCATAATAAAAAAAATCACTGTCTTCTTCTAAGTAATTCTTTGTACTACTTGTTATTAATACTACTGGGTGTATAAAACTTATTATTGTATTTATATTATATTGTAGAATAGAAATTATTTCTTTCTGACTGAGTACAGAGAAAAGGATGGCAACAAGGAATGGAAAAGACGCAAGATAATTAGAGGAAGAACTGAGATCAAGAATTGCCCATGCCACGTACGATCATCACGGAGGAGAGGCCGGGTTCCCCAGAATGTTGAAGGTGATGAATCAGCCAGAAATCCCCAGATCCCACTCTGCCCCAGGATCACATTGGCCATGATAACAAGACAAGGAAGAAGCACCAGTCTGAGGAGAGAGCCCAGGAGAAGAGCCAGTGGTTAAAGACGGACCTTCATGTTTGCGCCTTTATGCTTCCGTATTGTTGGAATCTTTGATAATGAAAATGTGTCAATGTAACAGGCAGCTAAAAGAACTAGTATAGTGCAAGATGTTACTATCCATGGAAAGCAACAAAGGATACACAGGGGGATCTTCCTGTATTATTTTGCACAACTGCATGTGAATCTATAAGTACCTCAATAGAAATTTCAATTTTAAAAAACTGATAAAGAAGAGTATGCTTGGGAGGAAAAAAAAAAAAACCGTACACTAAGTCCCTGACTATGATTCCAGCCACCATAGCAGAGGGACAGATGAGTATATATTTTATATGTAGAAATTAAAATTATGACATAGGGCGCATTTCTGCCTGTGCATGTGATGATGCATAGGGGGAAAGGCTAGCAATCAGCCCCTTAAGGGCCTGTCAGAACATCCTTTGCTTTAGCCTCTTTGCCTGGTCCATGTTTTTTTCCTTCAGCTCAGAATGTTGGTGTTGTCAGTGTGCTAAGAACTGAGCAGCGTGCAAAGGTGGACAAACAG
Organism: Sapajus apella; assembly: GCF_009761245.1. Classification (NCBI taxonomy): domain Eukaryota; kingdom Metazoa; phylum Chordata; class Mammalia; order Primates; family Cebidae; genus Sapajus; species Sapajus apella. The sequence continues at coordinate 6,265,029 of NW_022437011.1, read as the reverse complement.
GAGCCCAGTTCACAGTATTGGTAGATTAACACATTTGTCATGTGTTCATGGCAGCACAACCCAGTCATTAAGAACAGGAATTTCATTAAAAGGCAACCCTTAGATTGAAATCCCTCTACTGCCACTTGCTACCTGTGTGACTTTGGGTAATTTTCTAAACCTCTCAGGGTCTCTATTTCCTCATCTGTAATAATTAGACTATTACTGTATCACCTTATTTGGAAGAAGAAATCTCAGGAGACTCCATGATGAGCATGGCAATGAACAAGTATGTTGATATTGACTACTCCCAAAACCTTTTGAAGACGATAGTTAAGGAACAAAGAATGTATTACATGCAAGCCCAAAGAAAACAGAATGGGTGGAAGGGGAGAGTGGCATCAACAATAATTTTAGAATATAGAAAATTGCTGAAGGAAAGTAACAGACTACACTGAACAAAGGAAGTTGAAACTTAAAAGTGTCTACTAAGCCTTTCTTGTAAAATCCAAGTATATAAGAATCAAAAGGAAACTTGGCAATCAAGATTCTCTCTTTAAAATGGGCCCTAAGACTCAAAGAGCAGCAACATGTTCAGGGAGACATGACAGCAGGCAGCAGAGCTGGAACTAGACCACATTAGATCACGACATGCCAGAGAGAAGCAGCAGCATGCACAAAAATACGCGTGTGAAGTGTGACCAGTCACATCGCAAGCTGCCCTCGCTGCTCTCATTTGACTGGAGTAGCGAGGGCAGGAAAAGTATGGGGAGGAAAGGGGCCTGACTGTATTGTGGACACCTGTTAAACACTGTTTAACCATTACTAGAACCCAACCAACAACCAACTTTGGAGTCTTTCTGGAGGAGCCTGAGCAAGTGACTTCAACTCCCTGAGCCTTCTTCCTGGCCTGGCTGCTGATGACCTAAATCAAATCCTAATGCTTTGCCATTAGGTATCTCTTCTCCCTGGACTCGGTATCTAAGCTGACCAAAGTCAGGATCTTCTGTTTTTCCTAGTCTGGGGCTATAGAAGTCTGCAGGAGGGTTACTGAGGTGGGAAGAAAGGAAGAGGCCTTGGGAACCAGGAGGAGCACTTCAGCATCTCCACGGTCAAACAACTTTGGCAGGCTGATTTTTCCAGAAAGTATCTGCAAAGGCAGAGATGCAATGCAGAGGACAGTGACATGAAGGAGGCCACTCCGATATCTTGAAACTAGTGGAGGTTCAGAATGAATTTGCTGCTTCTCTGGCCACAGGTGACAGAGCTGTTGGAAGCCTGAATGAAGTTCAGCAAATTAATCTTGCATACTTTATGGGTCCTGAATGTTGCATTCCTAATGTTGATGACTGACTCCACCAGTGCAAGGGGGATTTGTTTTATGGCGATTTCAATTACAGATAACTGTATACCCAGAATCACACCTCAGCTGCTTGTAAACCAGAACTTGATATGAACTCAGGCTGTCGAAGGCCAAGGGCTGCCAAGAACATGTTTTTAATTTAAAGTTGATGAGAAATAGCTGCTTCTAGAGAAAGAAGTTCTGTTCCTTTCATGGTTTGTGTGCTTTGAATTCAGCATAACACAGAAATGAATATGACAGTTTTGCTGCTTAATGCTCCTTTCTGGTTTTCTATTGGAGATAACTGGGATTTTAATATTGTTATCTGTTGGGCAGAGAGAAGTGACCTGGCAATCCTGACACCCCGAACGTGGATTCTCTGCGTTATATAATAGGTTCCTGGCTTCCTGCAAGGGACCCAGGAGGATGCCTATGCGTGACACCCAGAAACGCCAGGGGGCGCTGCAGGGTGGCAAAGGGCTGTCAAGCATGCAGGCTGCCTAGGCAATGAAGGCCTTTCTCCTTGTCACACTTGGTGACTGAAAGACAGCTTTCCTCTGCTTAAGCCACCAAGGTGTGCATAGCCAAGGGCAGCAGGCTGAGCATCTCCATCTGAGAGAGACCAAGTCTCAGGCAAGCGGTAGCCCCATTGCGGAGGCCTAGAGCATCACAACTGCAAAGGAGCAGGCACTTAGTATGACTTGTCAGTTCACTGAGGAGAAACTGAGGTCATGGGGGCAGATCAAGGTCACAGGAAATTGGACTCTCACGTTGGACTAAAATCAGACTTCAGTGCTAAGTTCAGAAACCCATTATTTTCATTTTCTTACTGGTTCCTCATGCCAGAGTCTGAAAAGGCAAAATGTTTGAACCTTCCCTCTCTTACATTTTCCACCAAATCCCATCTTGAAGAATGCCACACTGTTGGGTTCTCTTTTCTGTTTTGAAAACCTGGTGGACAGCCCTGCAGCTATCCCGCCCAGGAACAGAGACTCAGCCCTGTCAGCCTCTAGGGTGTGTAAGTGTGCACAGCAAATGTATTTCCCTGTGTCTACACTTGCATAGGTTTGACCCTGGGCACCTAAGTCCTAACCCTGCCTAGCCTTGGTCTTTCTGATCCAAAGAGTACTCCCTGCATTTTCCATTCTGGGGCCCTGGCATGAACCCCACACACTAATGTAATTAATTTTAATTTTTATAAAGAGAAACAATATATTATTGATATTTGTGGGGATCCCCATGGAAACCAAGAGTCCATATGCTCACGAACCTGTGGCACAAATCAAAGTTACCATTTTTTATACCTAAACAATTAGCACATAAGCCAGATTTATAGAAATCTCTCTAGCAAATTCCCAGTAATTACTCCAGGCTCTTCCTCTTAGACCTCCTTGTCTGGCCAGACACGGCTGCTTCTTCTTCCTGGTCTGACTGCTAATGACCACATCATCCCAACTTTGGGATGAGAACATTTTGCTTTTCAATTCCCCATTGCACAGCTGTGATGTTAATAAGACGGCACGGATTTAGAGAAGCCTAAAAGGCAACTCCATTCTCCTGGAGGTGGCCATTCTAAAGGCCCATGGGCTCCGCCTCATGCAGAGTGTATAAAGATGCTGGTCCTTGTGCATCTCCCAGCCTGTCCCCCACGGCAGGACCTGACTCACTGCCTCCACTGGGATGCTCCAGGCGGCTTCATGCACATGGTCTCCCAAGCCCCTCTGCTCTCTTGTCCCCAGGTTAGGAACACAGTTCTTCAATACCCCCCATCCAATGCCAGCAACCCTTCTGCTTTAGAATCAACTTCTTCCCAGGTTGACAATGGAAACCTGTTTCCCCAGGAAGCCACCCACAAGTGTATCCTGGAAAAGAAAGTCATAAAAGCCAACAGTATCTAGCCTTTTATTACAATAAATAACAGCCCAAAGCTGAGCATGGTGGCTCACACCTGTAATCCCAGCTCTTTAGGAGGCTGAGGTGGGCCAAAGGCTTGAGCTCAGGAGTTCAAGACCAGCCTGGGAAATGTGGCAAAACCCTGTCTCCACAAAAAAAATACAAAAAATTAGCCAGGCAAGGTGGTGCACACCTATAGTCCAGCTACTTAAGACGTTGAGGTGGGAGGATCGTTTGAGCTCAGGCAGCAGAGCTTGCAGTGAGCAGAGATTGCACCACTGCACTCTAGCCTAGGTGACAGAGCCAGACCGTGTCTCAAAAATAAGTAAATAAATAAAATAGCAGCCCAAGAACTATACCAATGGTCCAATCTGCCCTGTCTAACCTTGACCCTGGTCCCGTTCATACTCTTTCCTCACCAGAAAGAGATGAGTTCAGGCAGGCCCCTCTCACCCTCATCTGGTCCTAGCTCCCTTCTCTTGTCGGCAGATGCCAGAGTGAGAAGATGCATGTGTTTTCTAACACTGGGCACGGACAGGACAAACACAGAGGTAAAGCAAAACAGAATGAAACTGAACAGTGTCCAGCTCAGAGAGGACACACTGCCAGAATTACCAGTTGTCTTTCCAGAGAAGAACACTCAGAATCTTGGTTTGTAGGACTTCCATTTTGTTGTTTGGTACATGCGGGAGCTTCCCCAAGAAAAATGAGGTGGCTATTAATTACTCAATATCCGCATGACTGGAAGCCCCCTCCCCACCCCCGCACAGAGACAGTGCTTGCAGAAATATAGGAGGATCTACCCCAAAGACAAATTGCTGCGTTTATTCAAAACTGTGGAAATGGCCTTCAATTCAACTCAGAAGTTGGCAGCATTTCCAACTTCTAAAAAATATGTAGTACCTGCTAGACTTCCTCATTCATTCAGAGGATCCTCTCAGCGCAGATACCAACATGGATGTTTCCAGGCTCCTTAATCCACAAGGGGCCCTCTGTAGATGCAGCTATGTTTAAAAAGAAAAATTAAGGCAGGGACACAGCATGACCAGTATTAACGTACAGTTTTTGGTAAATTGAAGCCTTGAGGAGAAAATTGCATAATAAACATGATGGCACAACTTAGCACATCAGTTGCTTGAAAATGCTTGATTTTTTTTTCCAAATGAAGAAGTGGACTTCTGGAGCCAAATTAATAGGAGATAAGAACCTAATATTCTATTATGAACAGCTAAAATAGGGAGAGTTCTGCATTCACCAATGCTCCAAATATTAAGGCACTCACTCAGTTTCAGGCACAGGAGAGTAGACTCTCACCATTGGGACCACACTACCCTGTGATCTGAGCCAAGACCACCTTGTGAGCTCCACTTCTACTTCCCCTGGTGCCACCATTTCTCTGGGCAGCGCCGTATTACCAGACATATCAGTGGCTCTGAAAACCCCACTGCCAAGTCCAGATCCTACTGCTCTCTGAGAGGTCGCCGGGTACTCAAAATGGCAGAAGATCATGAAGAGGTGTGTTGGGGATGGCATGGTTTATTATATGTTCTGGGTGGTGGGGTTCATGTGTTCTCAGAAGGGTCCAGGAACAATGCTCCTTGGTCACCTCCCTTACAGCAGCCTGCTCACCACAGACCTCAGTCGTGCATCAGAGTCCAAGATCAGAGATAACAAGGAAGAAAGTCTTTTCATTGGATAACACTTGACACTTCTCAAGTTTGCCCTGCCTGGTTCCTCTGCTGCTAGGATAAGTTCTCTCCAGGAGGCTGCTTAGCCCCTGGTGCAATGAGAATTTGGCTGGCTCACCTTCTGATCTAACAGATATGCCAACTTGTGCCTGATGCCCAGTGGGCATTAAGCTCCATGCCCCCCAGACCTAGATGACACACCAGCTTGGAGAGTGGAGCTACTATGTCTGCCCTGTGCAGTTGTCCAAAAATGTGTCCACACTCACTGTCCTCCTGCTTCACATTTTAGTACCCATTTCTGTCTCAGGGCATAACATCTGTTGGTGAAATTGACTTGTTTAACGATAAGCTTCAGAACTTGACAACCAGGATGGCAAAGAAGAGGGATGGCTGCTCGGGCATCCCTTCTGCCAGCTGTTGGGACTACATGCCTCAGGACCCTCTTCAAAGGGAGGATGAAAGCTGCTCATTCTCTTACTCCTCTCTACTGATGCCCTGTGAGCCACAACTTACGCTGGTGGTTGCCTCAGGAAGAGCTAACTGAGATCCTACATAGATCACAGATTCTCCATGGATCCTCAACTATATGCTGCTGAACTAAGCACAGCGCCTGGCACACAACAAGCCCTAACCCAAGCACGTCCACTCTCCAACATGTGCATTCACCCAGAGAGCTATTGAATTTCTTAAGCCCTCACTTGTAACATACACATGTAGTCTCAGCCTCGAGAAACTTAGAATATTAAGTGTTACAGAGACAAAGCTGCACAAACCCTTATTAAGATAAATATCAAGAAGACATCTTCAAGGAAAGGAACTTCCAGTGCAGCCAGAATATTCTCCTTAGCGCACGCATAGGCGCTATCCTGGGCATGTGGTTTCAGACCCTACTTCATCCGTTTCTTTGATGAATTTAATTTTGTCCCTTTTATTGATGGGGTCTGGGTGCACTTTAGTTTCTGCCTGGGTTGACAAGGAAATGAGTTGTTGGGTGTAATCTTCCAATAAAGAAAGTACATATGGGAGCATATGTTGGCTCCATAAACCAACAACCTCCAGTGTAACCATTAAGTGATTATTTCCTATCTTTCCTCAAATGTTCCATGGGGAACATCCCAGCAGGAGGGACAGAGTGAGAGGATGAAAATCAGACCTGAGGCAAAGCAAACACTCTCTTTCTTTACTTCTCTTGCCAATGTCACTAAATTTATAGATGGCATAATTGGAAAGTTTGGCTTTTAGCCAAGCATTGCTTTCTGAAGGGGCTAGGGGTGGGGGAGGCAAAAAAATGTTAATTGCTCCACGTGCAAGCTCAAGGCCAGCTGCCCTATGCTCCTATGCCACATCAATCACTGCAGCCCCTAGTCCTACCCAGAGATGAGGCTTCTCTAGAAGAACTCCCAGTAAGAGGAATAATCCACATCGACCTCCTCAGGGGCTGGCAGCTCCTGACTACTGCAAGATTAACATTTTTTTTTTTTTGAGATGGCTCTTTTTCCCCAGGCTGGAGTGTAATGGCACAATCTGAACTCACCACAACCTCTGCCTCCCAGGTTTGAGCAATTCTCCTGCATCAGCCTCCCAAGTAGTTGGATTACAGGCATGCACCACCACGCACAGCTAATTTTGTACTTTTAGTAAAGACAGGGTTTCTCCATGTTGGTCAGGCTGGTCTCGAACTCCCAACATCAGTTGATCTGCTCTCCTCGGCCTCCCAAAGTGCTGGAATTACAGGCATGAACCACTGTGCCCAGCCTGATTCACATTTATAATATGGGCCTTATATTATTTCCAAGGCTCTGGAAACTCCATTCCCCAACTCAGAAACTGAAGGTCAGTCTGTTTCTGAGAGTGCAGAATGAAGCAGTGTTGGACTTACCAAAGCAACAGTCCCACAAAGACAGAGACCCCCGCCTGTCAGTGCTAGATCCCTAGCCCACTGTTCAGCTTCTGGCACTGAACAGAAACACAGTAAATACTCATGGCCTCTCCCCTTTGACTACTGCCTTCACTTCTTCCCTCATCCCTCTAACCATAGACAAACACAGAGAAATGCAGATACACACAAAGGCTCAGCCAGACACCCAACAGCACACATGCACACAACATAGTACAGGCACACACACACACACACGTTCACATATAACCCCTTTCCCCACTGCCACATGCACACACACACACAGACAACTTAACCTTAATAACAAAATGCGGGGCTAGAATTACCATTATTTATTTCATCAGTTTGACACCCGACTTTGCTAGTGAAATACAGCAATTTATACTGCGTAGGAGGGTGAGTGTTTTGTTTCATTTATCTCCCAGCTGCATTGGCCATTAGAGTTTTTCTAGGCCAATCTCTTCATTTTAAAAATGGGAAATCAGAAGTCCAGATGGGGAGGGGGATTGCTTAAGTGAATTAGAGATGGTCAGGAATGAATATGTTTCTTTGCTTCTTAAGCTGAGTGGTCCTGAGCTCCTTCTTGTGATGTTTCAGCCATTGTGCCCACCTTGGCCAACCTGACAACAAAGGGGACCACCATTTATTTTGTCCCCCAGTTGCCAGACATGGGACCAGGCCCTTGGCACATGTTATTTCTAATCTCAATATCGACACTTCAGGGTACGTATTATCATCTGCACTAAAGAAACCAAGGTTCAAGGAGGCAAAATATTCAGTTGGACCACATGAATTTGTCAATACTCATCATCATCCAACAAAAATGGCAAATTAATAATTTTCCACAAGCCTCAGAGCAGGTAAGTATCTGAGCCACATTGTGCCTCCAGAACACTTTCCCCTCTCTTGCAGCCTCCCTGGTATAGAGACCAGGCTCCAGCTCCTCCAACCCCGACACTGGCCTGTGAGCCTGAACTCTCTGCTCTCTACCTCCACGCCTTAGCAGGCCTTGCTCATGGACCACTCCATCACAGCTGTCTCTGTGTTTGTGTGTGTGTGTGTGTGTGTTTGAGACAGAGTCTTGCTCTGCCACCCAGGCTGCAGTACAGTGGTACAATCTCTGCTCACTGCAGCCTCGACCTGTTGGTCTCAGATGATTCTCCCACCTCAGCCTCCTGAGTAGCAGGGACCACAGGCATGAGCCACCATGCCTGGTTAACTTTTTAAAATTTTTTGTAGAGATTAGGTCTCACTATGTTACCCATGCTGGACTTAAGCTTCCGGCCTCTAGTGATCCTCCCTCTTTGGCCTCCCATAGTGCTGGGATCACAAGCATGAGCCGCTGCACCTGGAATTCCCTGTCTTTTCTGATCTCAGGTCCCTCTGCTTTGGAGCATTTCCTCTTTTGTCAGGACTCTGGCTGTTGCTTTGACTCTACTTTTATCCATGAGGACAGTTTGTGCTCACACCGGCCCTCCCCTGTCCATACAGGTCCAGACAGCTTCTCTTCTTTCCTGGATTGTCTCTCCTGGACGGTCGGAGCCTCTTGAGCACTTATGCTTCACATTTTTGAAGTGTACTTTAAGCATGGACCCTGCCTTGGCTTTTAATATATGTTCAAATGTTTTGATATTCCAGCTTTCAAGAGGTGAAGTTTAACTCCCCTCCTTCTGATTGCAGGCTGATCTGAGTGACTCCCCGGCCCACATGGTGAAACACTGAATTTTCTTGGAAATAGTCACATGAATGAGCTTGGAAAAGGAACCTCCGGCCCCAGTCAACAGCTTGACTTGAGAGATCCCTAGTCAGAACCACCCAGCTGAGTTGCTCTTGGATTCTTGGCCCACAAAAACTGTGACAGATTGAATGTGCATTGCTTCAAGCAGCAAAATTTGAATTAAATAATACAGGCACTTTTGGTCTTACTTGGCAGAAAGAGGAAACTCGCATATTGATACTCACATATTACAAATGCACTTCTTCATCAATTTTCCCTAATTACTCTCCACACAGCCTCCGGAATTAAAAAGTGGCATTTGTGATCCCTTCCCAGTGTCCTTTCTTGCCAGGTGCCCACCGCTTCCAAGACATAAGCTAATGAGTATTTTCAGACTAACTTGCTTTTAGTTCCAGTTAGCCAAAAAGCAAACAAACTAATGAAAACTAAAACTACAACAACAAAATTTCCAGAGATATGATATCCCTGTCTGAGATGAGTATAAGCGCCTTCAAAATCCTTTACATAGCTACAGCCCCACTCAAATAAATCACTGCATTGTTCTTGATCTCTGGTGTTGAGCTATAAAATGAGAATTTTCTAGTCCCCTGAATGCATGCTGACATTAAAAACATGTCCAAGTAGAGACAAAGACAAAAGACTTCAGCGTCTGAAAATTAGGTTCAACTCTCAGGAGTGTACACCTTACCCTGTGTGGACAAATTATTTAGACTATTTATGCCAGGATAAAATCCCACAATTGTGAACATGTAAGGTTCTCATGGGTTATTTGGTGGGCATGGAATTCTACTGAATAGAAGTTGATTTAATGAAATTGAACTTTGAAACCCTGTTGGGAATTCAGAGGCTTTTTACCACAAGAGTGCTGCTGTGACAAGGCAGCTCGTGCTTCCTTAAGACCACTTAGTGGATGGACATGGCATTTTCTCTCTCATTCCCTCTGTGCCTTTGTCTCATCCCTGACTCACACTCTGTCTTCTAGGTGTTAGGCCACTCTAGTGTTTTCAGAACAGTTAGGGACAAGTGTTATTACTTGTGTCAGGTCTACCTCTGTGGGACCCAAGGCATTGTCACTTCCTTGCTCATAGTATGCTTGCCAGGTCTTTAAATTGACTTGGAACAATATCATTTCTAACTTTAAAAAAATGGACAAAGAAATCAAATTCAGCTTTCTAGCTTTTTTGCAAATATCTCTTAGCAAATGTCTTTGGTTGTGGATACTATCGCTCCTCATTCTTGCTTGATTGCAGGCCCCAGCTCTGCCTGCTCCCAAGTGAGCAGCTAACAGTTGTATGCATCTTCAGGAATCCAGGATGCTAAGAGTATTTGTTAAAGATCTGCTCATCCTTGGAGCTGTCAGACCTAAACCTTTTCTTACAACAGGAGCACACTAAGTATACTGGCTGGTCCCAGAGTTTTGCCTCTACAGTTTGACAGACCCAAGATCCAATGAAGTTTGTCCTATAAAAGAGGTGACATCATCTAAGGTAAGACAGAGCTAGAGGAAGTTACTTGAATTAGATAAAAGCAGACCTTAATTACAGGCAAAAATAAGACTGTTAGATTTGCTTTTGGAATGACAGATTAGGGATTTCAAAATACAGCCACAGCCTGTATGGGCTTCCTCCCCTCGTCAATTTCACTGACTAAATGGATTTCTGAAGCAGCCAACTGGAAATGTAATCTGTATTTCAAGAAAGCAAAATCGGCTTTCATCACTCAAATTTGGTAATTTAGTGTCAGCACACATGCTAAAGCATAAAAAAGAGTAAAATAATTTGAGATCAAAGCCATAAAGCCCACGGATGACAGAAAATGCAACTGGGCCCATATCAGGGGCTCCCTTCATTGTCCCAACTGTTAACAAACTCTGGGACCCAGCCATGGAGCTTCAGTTTTATTACATAACCTCTCTGTGGCTCAGTTTCAATATCTGCAAAATGGAGCTATTAATAGAATCTTCCTTGTAGGGTTATCATGAGGATTAAATAAAACCATGCATTAGAACAATTCCTGGCACACAGGAAGTACTCAACAAATATCAGCTATTGTTGCTGTTACTTTTATTATCATCCCTTACTACCTCTGTAGGCAGAACCACTTGGAAGAGCCACATCGTCATAGGAGAGTTGCTGGGAGAGCATGAGGTCTGCACATGGGAATGAATCCAGTGTCTAAAGACACCAGCCAAAAAAGCCTGCTGCCCCATTTCTATAGTATGGAGCAGGTTTTACCATGGGGCCAGGATAGTCTGAATCTGTTGTGGAAAGCTTCTTTGATTCTGGTCACATGAGCACTGTTTGTACATCCTTTTGCCTCTCTCCTCTGCCTTCCTTTACTTTTTAATAAATCAAACATTCAAGACAGTTTTTCTCAATGGAAAAATCATAGCTTCTCCTTCAGGTCCCAGTCTGTCTCTGTCATAGCCAGGCTGCATTGAATGTAACATTTTCCTCTGGAGGGACTCCCTTACCTCCTTCACTCCCTAGCTCTCGGCAGGCACTATTGCCCCCCAACATTTACTATCTTTCATACTGACAAATATTTTGCCCACAAAAAAATTTTGAAAATCTGTAGAATTATCCAAAGAATTTAATTGAGATATTTCACGTTTTCTTCATAGTCTGGCTCAATAATCTGTCTTCAGAATTTGATGAAGGAAATTTGCCCCGAGGTTTAGTATTATTGTTTATTCCTACTTAAAATGGAATGAGGGGGAGATCAGCCATACTGACTTATTTCTAAAGAGACTTGGAAATATATGGTCATTATTGTGTACAACTCTGCTAGAGTTTAGGCTGATCATGGGGCATTACAACATAATTGCTCAAGGAATCACAGTTGAGATTAGCTAAAGCAATGGAGCAACACCAGTCATAACAGCTTTAATTATTTTCTCTAATGGTATTTTCATCATTTTTTAAAACTGTCCTTACAAATAAATAGAATGATACAGTTAATTGTATCCAAAGGATGCTTCAAGACATTTCAGACTCCTATGCCAATTTCAGACAACGAATCCACTTTCTCTGAAATGCCATCCTAACATAAATATAGTTGATCAGACCAAAGATTCATGTGTAATACTGGAAGAAACCTTTCTATGTGCCAGATACTTCATATGTACTGCACCATTAAGTTTGTAAAACAAACCTTTGAGCTAGGTATTATGTGAATGAGGCCAAGGTCCATTAATTTACCCAAATACCAGAACTAGTAAGAGACAGAGTTGGAGTTTGGGGATTTTCTTGAGCCCATAATTTAATCTGAAAAGCATAAACTACTCTAGACACTTAAAGTAGAGAGAGATTATTACACGGAAATAAGTTACAAAATTGTCAAGAGGGCTAAAGAAGCAAAGGGGAGGCCATAGTATGATCGACAGAGGAGAACTACGGGAAATCACCGCCCACCCCAGAGTCTGCACTTCTCTGATCCAGCCCCTGTGCTGCCCAGTTGGCTGCTGCAGGAGGCCATAAGCCTCCATGGCTGCCTTCACAGGTGTGCAGCCATCTGCTGGTGCCACTGCTCCAGGGATAAATGAAGAAGTTCACTCCTCCCTGACTGCCCCTAAGTGCCCAAGCATTGTCCCATAAGAAGAGCTCAAACCAGATCACTGCTGACAAGAAAGTCTGGAAAAGATAGTTTACACACTTTCAGCCCTTGTGGTACAGAGGACTACGGGGATGATGGATAGAATTCGGGGAACTCATGATCTGAGACGGGGAGAATAATAACATCACCATTTTCACTAAGATCTTGCTGAAATTTAGCATAAATTTTAATTACAGTTAAGGTAACTATTCACAGAAGAATTAATAGTATTGTGACATTTTTACCAATAGAAGTTACAGGTAGGCATTAATAAATATATATTTTACTGTATTACAAATTTATTGCTTCATAAATTTTCATAGCCAATATCAATGGTTTTCTTTTAAAAATCTATTTTATTTTAGCCTTTTAAAAACATTACTCTCAAAGGGGTCCATGGGCTTCGCCAGATGCTGAAAGTTCTGTGGCACAGAAATATTAATTACCCTGGCTCTAGTAGGGCAGGGCTGATCCTGAGAGCCAATACACAGAATCAGATCTGAACCGCTTGCTGTCAGACTTCAGAATTTGTGCTTTAATCATGCCAGTCTACTGGGCTTTGAGAGTTAGAGTTACCCTTTTAGGTTTTCTGGATGCCATACAAGAAAAGAAAAGAAAAAAGTGTTCCTAACTTGCTTAGCATTGATGCATCCTTGGAAATCCTCAGTGAACTCTGGAGAAGTAGTGTTTTTCATCCAGAAGATCAGTCCTTTTGCAAGGGGTGGAGTGGGTATCATCTTTCATCATCTTTGAAGAATTTGACTCTACTTTCTCACACATTGACTTTTCATTTGCAAAGTGCCTGTTGCAGTGACTTCATTAAGCTATCTCAGAACAACATAACCGACTCCTTTTTTCATCAGACACAATAATGATATGCATAAAGATTAAATATTAGATGTGCTTGGAAGAAGAAATAAAGGTGTTATTCCAAGACTTTTTCCATTAAATATCCAACTCTAAATGCGTGTGTGTATTTTATTTTTTGACAGGGCTCCCATCTGTGAGTATTGCTAAAAATTTGGATGATCAGTTTGTCCTCATGCATCTGAGAATGATAGTGCTGGAAGAAATCTCATTTAACAGACAAAGAAACCAAGAGAAATACTGTGTAGTCATTAAGAGTTCAACTGTAGGGCCGGACGCAGTGGCTCATGCCTGTAATCCCAGCACTTTGGCAGGAGGAAGCAGGCAGATCACAAGGTCAAGAGATGGAGACCATCCTGGCCAACATGGTGAAACCCTGTCTCTACTAAAAAATACAAAAATTAGCTGGGCGTGGTGGCACGCACCTGTAGTCCCAGCTGCTTGGGAGGCTGAGGCAGAAGAATTGCTTGGACCTGGGAGGCAGAGGTCACAGTGAGCCGAGATTGCGCCACTGGACTCCAGCCTGGCACCTGGTGACAGAGCGAGGCTCTGTCTCAAAAAAAAAAAAAAAAAAAGAGTTCAGCTGTAGATGCAAATGGACTTGAGTTTGAACCCTTATTTTTTTATACTATTTGTGTGACAGTGGATCCAAACCCTGGTTGGAGAGTCACTTAACCATGGGTTCATCATCTGTGAAGTAGGGGGATGTTACTTGTCAAGATAGTTTCTTTCTAAATAAATAAGATAAAACATGAGAGATGACTAGCACACACAACGAATATTATCAGCACAAACAGAGACAAGACTACTCTAGGTCATGGGATGCTACAGAGTCAGATCTGAAACTCATGGATTCTAGCTCTTTCTGAAGGCTCTTTTCTGCATAAAGACTTTTTACATGATAGCTTTTTTTTTCTTCTAGGACTTAGCTGAGTAGTTGGTAAACTCCCTGGACCCTTTTCATCTTGTGCCTAAAGAAGGAAATAAAAATAGGATGTTTATATAATAAGTCAGAAACCCCACAAGCAACACTTGCTCTTTTCATCACCAGAAAATGAAAGAATAATGGTGGACCAGCCAAAGACAGATGTCAACGGAGCTTTTAATCTTGTACCTGCTAGTAATCTGAATTTTGGATTCTAAGTTCCCTCTGACAAATTGGCTGTTCTCTTTTCACATCTCTCTTATCCATTTGCAGGATATGCTCAGCCAAGTCTTCTGTTGAAATCGTAATCATCTTTGGCAAACTCATTTCCAGGTGATTCAATAGACTTCTGAGAGATGACACGTTCCAAAGTTGCCCTGTCATTCACAAAGGGCTCCCTACTCCTCCCACTTGCTAAACTGACTCAGAGGAGAGCATCTGAGACAAGGTTCATGTCCACAAGGATCTCACGGTACAGAGAAAAGTACCTGCAGTGTGCATGCAAGCAGGTTGCCACAGGATGAACACAGGATTCTAGTGTAATATATGGCAGCAAGCATAATCTTAATGGAAGAGGAAGTCAGGGAAAGCTACCTGGAGGAAGCCACTTACACTGAGGAGTTGTCTAACATGTAAAGAAAAGGAAGAAGACACTTAAACCCGGGAGGCGGAGTTTGCAGTGAGCCAAGATTGCACCACTGCACTCCAGCCTGGGTGACAGAGTCATACTCTGCCAAGAAAGAAGCAAAAGAAGAAGAAAGAAAAGAAAAAAGGAAAAAAAAAAGAAAAGAAATTCCATACAAAGAAACAGCATATTCCAAGGCCTAGAGGTAAAAGAAGCAGAGGGTTTGAGAAACTAAAAATAGTTTTTTAAAAAATCAACAATGGCAAGAGCATAGATACTGAGGAGAAATTGCCAGAAATGAGGTGCAGAAGCAGGTAAAAGTGAGGTCCAAAGGATGTTAGCTAAGGACTGTGGACTTTTTCCTGAGGGAAAAGGAGTACTATCATCAGGCTTCATGCAAATAAAAATGTCAATCTTAAGAGGAATAGAGAAGAGGAGCTTCAAACTTGGGCCAATTTGGATTGGAAGGCCAACCCAATAGAGCACACTTGGATATTCATGATGGAGTCAGTCTCCTCTTCCACTTAACTCTTAATTCTCTTCTTCCATCTACTGAGCTCTAATGGTTTCAAATGGTTAATTAAGGTCCTCAGCACATCAGCTTCCTCCTTCCCTAGCATCTTCAATGATTCCCTGTTACATGCCAAATGCCTTGGCATGCTTGGCAGATGAGATCTTCATCTACCTGGTCTTACCCTCTTTTTGAGCCTCATTTTGGCTCACTAATCCTATGCTCTTACTGAACTGATCCTCTGTTATTTTTTTGCCTCCATGACTTTATTCTTGTGCTACCTTGCCTAGAATAAACTCCAATGCTCCCAACTCTACTTGGGCCATTCTTACTCATCCTTCAAGACTAGTTCAGTGCCCATCTTCCATGAAGTCTGTATCTGTCTTTCTCTGAACCTTCGTAAGCATACATCTGCACCTCTCCTGTAGCATATATCTCATCATATCTTGCATGTTTATTTACATTCTGGTTTTCTGCTCCCTGGTAAATAGTTGTTTCATTTACACCAAGGTCATGTCCTCAGAGCCATTTGGGATTCTCACCAAGACTCTGCACAGACAAGCTACTCCACCAATTTGAAATTTAAATTCTGTGAGGTTCTGAGACTGGTGGACATTCAATAAAATCATTTATTTTGGAATTTCATTTTTTCCTTTAACATCCTGATACCTCCAAAAAAGTTGTTTTGCGTTACACTGAGATGGAGCCAGTTTTCTCCAGAATGGAAGGGCCATCCTTGTGGGCCTCTGGCATAGCTAAGAAAGCAGTGATGAGTGTCCACTAGCTGCTGGGGTCTCTGTGAAACACAGTGAGGGCCTTTCAAGAAATTGCTGGGCTGGGCCTGGAGCTGGAATGGCCTCACTACAAATATATCACCCAGTGAGACTGAGCCATACAGGAAGACAACAGCATTCCCACTGTTGGTGCCTCCAGTAGACTCCCTGCTGGAGGCTTTGACCAGACGTGGGGCTGGATTTCTACTGAGCTATCCACCTAGTCTTGCACAAGCTCTTGCTCACTAAAGGCAGGAAAGCAAGTCGGGATTTGTTGATTCATCTTAGGGTGTCAACTATTCCAGTTTGCCTGGGACTTAGGACATTGGGGAGCACGGAACTTTCAGTGCTAAATCCAGGAAAATGACAAACAAACCAAGATGAGTTGATCACTCTAGCTCTACCTCATACAAATGCACCACTCTGTTCTGGGACCCAGTATAGGCATCAAAGATATGGAGATGGAAAGGACAAAGTTACTGCCCTTGAGAATTTTACAACAAAGTGGAAAAGAGAAACACGTAACCAAAATAAATCCTGAGACCCCCATGCAGCCCTGTCTTGATTAAGTGTGAATTCAAAGAAATAAGTCCAATGACTAAAAGTAATTAAAACATAATTCTAATCTCCATTTATATCTTTCAGAGAATATCAAAGGGGATTCAGTTTATCACTCACATTCTTTTTTTTTTTTTAATTTCCTTTTCTTATATCTCTCTGTCCCAACTTGTGCCCAAGGCTCTAGGACTGTCCCTGTATTCAACTCTGTCCCCAAGGCTTCTCTGACACCCTACTTATAAGAGACCTTCTTCCTTCTCTCATCCCTGAACATGCAACATTATTTTCCTGCCACAAGTGCCTGCTAGAACCAAGCTTACTCCTGGACCATTCTGGGAAAGCTAGGCATCCAGCAACTCCATGGCCCAGTCCTCCCTCTCTGCCCAGAGAGGAATCCCTGGGGAGTATAGTCCTTTTCTCGCTGTGACTGTGTTTCTTGCAAGAGATTTTCATTGCAAGAAACACCTCATTTCACCACAGAAGCAGATCATTTCAGGCTGCTCTGCTAAGTGCAGGACAAGGATAATGTCCCGTATCCAGGGAGGTGTATAGTAGCAGAGGTGGGCACTTAGCTAAGCAACAAGCAGACACGTGGTCACAGGAATTGAAGTGGCCTCTGTTCTATAGACTTGGGCCTTCTCACTGTCCCAGACCCACAGAAGCTCTAAATGTGGAGGAGGGAAGCTTTAAGGTTCCATCCATGCAGCTCACAAGCAAATGAGTTTGAAAACAAAGTGAAATGCACAAAACAAACCCATGCTGTTGTTTTCTGAACCGCCACTCAAGAAAAACAGCTCCTTAAAAAGGAATCAGGGGCAGGGGTAGCTAGGTCACTGGAAATGTGGATTAATTCTATCCCTAAAGGAACGCAGGACCTTGCCACAGTAAATGCTAGCAACATTTGGCTAGGGGTGTGGGGCCTTCTGCGTTATATTTACACCTCTTCATGGCCCTTTGCCATTGTCATTTATGGAAAATCACTACGATCATGAGGCTGCATAAACTAATATGGAGCCAGTATGCCTGGGTTTGAATCCACCTGCTGCCTGTGGGGATCTTGAACAAATTATTTCACCTCTCTGTGGCTCAGTTTCTGCCTACAGAAAATAAAGACAATCCAATTACCTATCTCATAAGGTTGCTTAGAAGATGAAATGAGGTAATATCTGCAAAGTGCTTAGAAAAGTGCCTAGTAAAAAGTTCACAGTAAACATCACATAAGTGTTTGTAGATGACTTTATCTTGTTAGGTACTGTTTAATCTGCACTTACTTTATGCCAAGCACTATTCTCACCAAAGTTTCAAAAGGCAGGCAGTTTAAAATCGTTTCTGGCCCACAGCCAGGGAAACTGAGACTCAGGGAAGTAACTCACCAGATCACGTGGTTGATAAATGGCAAAGTGGGGAGCTAAATCCAGGTCTGTCTGGCGTCAAAGCCCATGCCCTTGGCTCTTTTGCCATCCTGGCTTCCCAACACAAGTTTTGGAGAACTGTATCTTGGAAAGTTTGTCTAAGTCCTCACTTAGTACCTGCCTCCCTATGAAGTCCATCAGACATCTGGGGCTGTGTCTTTTAAGAACCTCTGGTGCTGCCATGGGGATGACTAACCTCCACCTGCTTCCTTGCAAGCAGGATCTCAGGCCAGATCCTTACAAACCAAAAATAAAATTCAAAGTACCCCTACAACCATCCTAACGGACACCTTCCTCCGTCGGGCACTCTAAGATTTAACCTGAAAGACTGGTTCAGTCCAAGACAAGAAGTGGGGTTCAGATCTGCCTGGTTATGCCCCTTCAACTCAAACATCAACACAGACTGATAGGAAACATTTGCAATCTATCCTCTCTGAACCCTGCTGAGAGATTTCATCTGTGTGATAAAACTTTGGTCTCCACAATCTGTTATCACAACCCAGATATTTCTTTCTGTTGATAATTCTTTCAACCGGTTGCCAATAAGAAAAATTTTAAATCTACCTATAACCTGGATACCTTTTTCCCCTTCCCCCCATCCAACTACTTCAAGCTGTCCCACCTTTCTGTACTGAACCAATGTATACTTAAATGCATTTGATTGAAGTCTCATGTATCCCTAACATATATAAAACCAAGCTACATCCTAACCACCACGGGCACATGTTCTCACAGTCTCCTGAGGGCTGTGTCCTGGGCCATGGTCACTGATATTTGGCTCAGAATAAATCTCTTCAAATATTTTACAGAGTTTGACTCTTTTCTACGACACCCTGTTTCCTAACAATCAGTGTACGCCCTTAGTGGAGTATCCACACGGAGCCAGCAGTGTCATTCCCACTGAGGCAGTCTGCTGCCTTCCAGCCACCCTTCCAATTGCTCACCAGAGGCCTCTCTGGTAAAGCACTCTCTGTCCTTACTCCAAGGGTACCAGGGGAGCCTTAGGTCCCCAAAGCCTGTCTTCCATCTGGCCAGCCCTCCTCCCAAGAGGAGGTTGACACCTAAGGGTGATGACTCTAAGGGCAGCTCCAAGGAGAGGCTCAGGCTCAAATAGAGGTCAAGATCATTCCCCAACCTAATCCCACAGCTGTGTCTAAGGGTCCATGAAAAGAACAGTAAATGTAATAATGAATGTAATGTTCATTATAATGGAAATAGGAAGTCATGTAAATTGTAGGAGTAATGGAGTATAGGGTGCTAATCTAAGCAACTTACACACATATATACTCCAGATACCCTTGCCACTGCCCTATGTGTCAGGATAAACAAAGGACGACTAATCCGGTCTTATCATCTTCTTAGGCTCCACCCAGAAAGTTAAGTGTAGATACCCTCTGCTCCACGTGGTCCCCAAGCCTACCTGGATATATGATCCTATTCCCTCACACATCCTTCCTAGAACTCAGCCCTGAGAGCCATGGGACCCTTTCTGAGGTGCTCATTTCTATTGCCTTCCCTCCCACTCTCTTCCACTAGCCCAAAGAGTATTTGATGGAGCATAAAAATTTGGAAAATAAAATATTTAAATATAAAATACAATTTTTTTTTTTTTTTGAGACGGAGTTTCGCTCTTGTTACCCAGGCTGGAGTGCAATGGCGCAATCTCGGCTCACCGCAACCTCCGCCTCCTGGGTTCAGGCAATTCTCCTGCCTCAGCCTCCTGAGTAGCTGGGATTACAGACGCACGCCACCATGCCCAGCTGAATTTTTGTAGCTTTAGTAGAGACGGGGTTTCACCATGTTGACCAGGATGGTCTCGATCTCTTGACCTCGTGATCCACCCGCCTCGGCCTCCCAAAGTGCTGGGATTACAGGCGTGAGTCACCGTGCCCAGCCTTAAAATACAATATTTTTATGCTCCAAATTTTCCAAAGTTTTATGGGGGTGGAAAAATTCTCCAGCTCATCTTATATTCTCTAGACCCCAATTCCCTCAAGGCAAAGACTTTTGAAGTCCCAAATTCCCAATCTCTTAGAATCCTAAAGTCTTTTTTTTCAAGCTGTTGTCTATAGGTTGAGTTTTCAAACATATTTTGAAACTTGAAAGCCAAGACTTGATTCTTGTATCTTTCTGTGTCCTACTGTAACAACACTTCCCTGAGGCAAAGAACGCCTCAAGGTCTGGTTTGAACAGGAAATGTGCCACAGGACAAAAAAGAGAAAAAAGAAGTAGGAGTTCAGAGTAGTAAATACATGGAAAGCATGTCCCACTTCCTCTGTTAACTTGTCTGATTTTCCAACAGACCCAGCACTCTGAAAGCAATTATTTTGTTTTAGCAATGCTTACTATGTGTACAATGAAAGTAAGCTGGAAATGTAAACTGAAAAAGTTACACATTCTATAAATTTAGAAAGGAGAGCTTTATTTCTAATGGAGGGTATACCACAACCTGCAGGTGGGAAATGGACCCTCCAAATGAAACCTAAAATCAAGAGCCTCGAGGGAGGGAAAGAGGAGGCAGGAATTTATGCTCAGTGGGTTAGCTAAGTACATATATTTCAGCAAGTTATAGGAGGAGCTATGACTATTCATGAAGGGGAGGCACGCAGATGCATAGCAAGCTAACATGCATGTTGCAGGCATCCCATGTTTGCTTTGGGGTGGAGACTGAACTTTAAATGAATTACAATTAGACCCTATACATTAAAAGATGAAGCCGAGGATGCAAAGGCCCTCAGTGCACAGCCTCCATAGACTGGCCAGAACTACTCCACCACCAGCGTCTCCTATCAGGAAGAAATGTGGTCAGTTGCTGTTTTGAAACTGCAAAAGGGAGAGGCATTGTCCAAAAACTGGTTGAAATCAGTGGTGGCGCAGGTCTTTCAAAAAGGCTAGTTTCTGTTTAACCTTAGGAAAGAAAGCTTAATGACAGTTAGCTTAATGGCAGTTAACAAGGCATGTTCAACCTCCCAATCAGTCGTGGCCAGGAGCTCAGTTTTTTAAGGTTTCTCTGGAATTCCCTAGGTGGAGAGAAGGGGCATTCAGTTGGTTGAAGGGCTTGGGATTTTATTTTTATTTCTTGGAAATAAATGAAATGATTGAATTCTGCTCACAATGTTTTGAATTTCAAGGAATAAACAATACAATGGACAATTAAATGGCATTTTAGTCAATACAGGTATTGATCGACTTACCACCTACGCAACTTACGACCATTCGACTTTATGACCACAATCGCTAGCCATGACTGCTCCACGTCTGGCAGCGCAAACGTTGCCCAGCTGGGCGTATGAGAGTGTGGACCAGCTTCCGGCTGCACTACCATCTCCGCGTGCACCATTTCAACTGTACGTATAGCCTACTCAACTTACGGCCAAATCGTGTTACGACCGGTCCACGGTCCTGACCGTGGTCGTAAGTCGAGCACTGGCTGTATTATAAAGGGCACAAAGCTCCCTGGAAAAGCTGTCAGAATGGTGAAGCCAATAGAATGACTATCTTTGATTCTTCTTAACATTCTTTTAAAAAGCATTTATTAAGCAGTTACCATGGTTAAGGCACTGTCCAATGTTTTCCATACATTAACTTGTTTAATTACACCTTAGAGGGGAAAAAATGGAATGGTCCAGGCTGTAATAGTCCTAGTATTTGGGGCCCACTTTTCTCATGATGAGGTTGGAGGACTCTCCTCCATAGAGTGGCCACCACACTCTAAGACTCATCGGTTCAGGTAGTGCAAGGCATGGGACATGGGAAATCAGAGTAGCTGAGCATCTTTCCTGACATCGGTGGCACTGACCCCATTAAATCTGCAAGCGAAAAATTTGGGAACATATTTATCATTTTATTTCAAGTTTTGTATGATCAACTCTTGCACTGAGATAAATTCATGGAAGTTAATTTGGGGAAACTGGTAATAATTTCAGAAAGGCCCTTGGAAACCTCATATTGCATTTGCCCTGAGGCTCGTAATTTGACTTTCAATCAACACAGCTGAAATACGTGGCATGAAAATTTTGTAGCAAAAGAAAAGTGTGTGTACTAGGAGGTAACCTCCTTTATGAGTTAACTACTTAGTTTTAGAGAGAAATATTGCAACGTAAATCACAGATACATTGTTCCTGGATTCTGGCTGGAGTATGGAGATGACTATGATGTCTAAAGACAAATGTAGCCATTTATTCAGATTCATACTAAAGTGATTGCTGTCCAGTTATAATGTCTAATTGAAAAGTAAGGAAGAGGCAATTTGGTGCAAGGAAGTAACTGCTAGACTTAGTCAAAAGTCTCTAGCTCCACTGGGCACAGTGGCTCACACCTGTAATCCCAGCATTTTGAGAGGCTGACGCAGGCGGATCACCTGAAGTCAGGAGTTCGAGACATGGAGAAACCCCATCTCTACTAAAAATACAAAATTAACTGGGCATGGTGGTGCATGCCTGTAATCCCAGCTACTTGGGAGGCTGAGGCAGGAGAATCCCTTGAACCCAGGAGGCTGAAACTGTGAGGAGCTGAGATGGCACCACGGCACTCCAGCCTGGGCAACAAGAGTGAAACTCTGCCCCAAAAATTAATAATTAAAAAAAAAAAAGCCTTGAGCTCAAGACAGGACTCTTTCCCTCCTCACTTGTAAGGTCAAACCTGTCTTCTCAATTCTCCCTCGACCCTACCTATAACACATGGTTGCTGTGAGGACCAAATCAGCTGGTGCATGTAAAAGAGTGCTGTGTACTATAAAACACCATACCCATGTGAAAGGAGAGAAGGCACCCTGACTCCCAGGTATTGATCGACTTACGACCTATGCAACTTACAACCATTCGACTTTACAACCACTCGACTTTACAACCACAATCGCTAGCCACGTCTGGGAGCGCAAACGTTGCCCAGCTGGGCATACGACAGTGCAGACCAGCTTCCGGCAGCACTACCATCTCCGCATGTATATAGCCTACTCAACTTACGACCAAATCGTGTTACGACCTGTCTGTCAGAACCAATCGTGGTCGTAAGTAGAGCACTAGCCGTACTTCCTGTCCCTCCTGTAGAAATGATGAGATTAACAGCCAGCACTTCTGTGGCACCCTCCACATACCAGCACTGCTCTGAGTGGTTACAAATGGTAACTCACTGAAGCTTCAAACAACCCATTGTAGAAGGTAGTATTATTATTCCCTTCTTAAAGATAAAGAACCTGAATCATGGAGACACTAAGTAACTTGCCCAAAATAGTAAACTGTAAAGCTGGGATTCTAACCCAGGCCCTCTGCTACAGAATCTTGGCTCTTCATGTCCTTGATAAGGATGTCTTCCATCCACCTCCAGCCTCCCCTCAGACACCTGTAACCTCTCATCCGTTGTAAAGCCATACTGCTTTGAGTCTTTAAACAGCTGAAAGAAGTACATTACTCCAGATCAGGTCTGCCTTGGGATTTGGCACCACTACCCCACTTGGAACTGTATTGACAGGTCTTACAGAGGTATAACTTCTCCTGCTGGTCCACCCTCTGCTCTGTGGAGTCATGCAGAGCAAGATGAGTTCCATCCACATGGGGGCAGTTCAAATGCTGAAGATAATCCTCAAATCCTCTGTGAGTCTTTCAAAGACTCAACTTTTTACCTCATGGGATGTTCCTAGGATTCTTCTCGATGTTCACCAACTGCCTCTGTTTCCTTGATTTTGTCACCTGGGAATGCACTGTCTATTACTGGACATACAACCACAAAGGCAGTATACCTAGGGCAGAGTCCAGGACAGCCATCTCCCGTAGCCAGGACTGTACACCATGCACCACCAGCACAGCTAAAAATCGTGCTTAATTTCACACACTGCTGTATCCATTTGAGTTTAACTTCCTTCAGGCATGGTGTTTAAAGGCTCTAAGATATGGATTCTCAATTAGGAAAGCAGAGAATAACTTTCCTAATAGAGGAAGGCTCAGCTAGCCTCCATCACTGAGAAGTTGATTATTATTTTTTAAATTATTCTTTCTCCTCATCCCCTATAACCTCCTCAATTCTTCTCTCCTCTGTCCTTTAGACCTTCTTTTTGCAGCTTCTCTAGTCATTTAATCAGTTCATTCATTCAACAAATATTCATGGAGACTTCACTAAATAATTGTACACCCAGCTGGTCCACTCCAGAAACCAGTGTCAGAAGACATTAGAAATGTTTGGGAGTTCTGAAGAAGGTGAAGATTCACTATATGTTGTTGAACGCTTTGGAGAATTTGCATAGATCTAATTTACCCGGGCATGTTCTGTGCTTATCATAGATGTGATTCTACTTTCACTTATACTAAGAGCTCAATAAGTGCTTGCTAAATTTAAATAAAGGTACGTGGACTTCCGTCAAGATGGCCGAATAAGAACAGCTCTGGAGTGCAGTTCACAGCAAGAGCAATGGAGAAGGCAAGTGATCTCTGCATTTCCAACCGAAGTACCTGGTTCATCTCAATGGGACAGGTTAGACAGTGGGTGTAGCCCAAGGAGGGCAAGCCGAGGCAGGGTGAGGTGTTGCCTCACCTGGGAAGTGCAAGGGAATAAAGGACTCCCTCTCCTACCCAAGGGAGGCCATCAGGTACTTTGCTGGACACTGGCACTCCAGCTCAGATACTGTGCTTTTCCCATGGTCCTTACAGCCCAGAGACCAGGAGATTCCCGCCTGTGCAATGCGGGTTTCCAGCACAAAACTGGGCAGCTATTTTGGTCCTCACCTGGAACCCCTGTGAGACAGAACCGCCCATTCCCCTAAAAAAATGGGGGCTGAAGGCAGTGAGCCAGGTGATCTGGCTCGCAGGGTCCAACTCCCACAAAGACCAGCAAGCTGAAACCCACTGGTTGGAGACTTTCGCAGCCAGCACAGCAGTTTGAGCTCAGCCTGGAATGGTCCAGCTCAATGGGGGAAGGGGGTGTCGGCCATTACCGAGACAGTTCTAACCTTGCCTGTGTAAACAAAACCCCAAGGAAGTTTACACAGCAGCTGAGCAGAGCCCGCAGCAGATCAGCAAGGCCTTTACAGGCAGACTGTGACAAAATTCCCTCCTTGCTGGGCAGGGCATCGCTGAAAAAAGGCAGCAGTCCATCAGGACTTATAAATAAAATCCCTCCTTCCCAGGACAGAGCACCTGGGAAAAGAGGCAGTTATGAGTTCCACTTCAACAGACTTAAACATCCCTGCCCAGCAGCTCTTAAGGGAGCAAGGAGCTCCCAGCACAGCACTTGAGCTCAGATAAGGGACAGACTACCTCTTCAAGTGGCTCCCCCTGACCCCCGTTTATCCTGAGACACCTCATACAGGAGAGCTCTGGCTGACATCTGGCAGATACCCTTCTAGGACAAAGCTACCAAAAGAAGGAACAGACAGCAACCCTTGCTGTTCTGCAGTCCCCACGGGTAATTCCTAGGCAAGCAGCGTCTGGAGTGGACCTCCAAAAGTCCTGCAGCAGAGGAGCCTGACTGTTAGAAGGAAAACTAAGAAACAGAAAGAAATACCTTCAACATCCACAGAAAGGACGTCCACTCAGAGACCTCATCCAAAAGTCAACAACTTAAAAGACCAAAGGTAGATAAATCCATGAAGATGGGAACAAACCAGCACAAAAAGGCTGAATTCACCAAAAACTAGAACACCTCTTCTCCTCCAAGGGATCACAACCCCTCACCAGCAAGGGAACAAAACTGGATGCAGAGTGAGTTTGACAAATTGACAGAAGCAGGCTTCAAAAGGTGGGTAACAACAAACTTCTCTGAGCAAAAGGAGCATGTTCTAACTCAATGCAAAGAAACTAAGAACCTTGAAAAAAGGTTTGAGAAGAACATAAATGACTTGATGGAGTTGAAAAATAGCACAAGAACTTCAAGAAGCATACGCAAGTTTCAATAGCTGAATCAATCAAGTGGAAGAAAGGATATCAGATATTGAAGATCAACTAATGAAATAAAATAAGAAGGAAAGATTAGAGAAAAGAGTGAAAAGAAATGAACAAAGTCTCCAAGAAACACAGGATTATGTGAAAAGACCAAATCTACATTTGATCAGTGTACCTGAATTTGATGGAGAGAATGAAACCAAGTTGCAAAACACTCTTTAGGATATTATCCAGGAGAACCTTCCCAACCTAGCAAGGCAGTCCAACATTCAAATTCAGGAAATAACAGAGATCACCACATATTCCTCGAGAAGAGAAACCACAAGGCACATAATAGTCAGAT
This sequence comes from Sapajus apella, assembly GCF_009761245.1. NCBI lineage: Eukaryota > Metazoa > Chordata > Mammalia > Primates > Cebidae > Sapajus > Sapajus apella. Next base: position 6,239,013 of record NW_022437011.1, on the reverse strand, counting down.
TCACCAAGGTTGAAATGAAGGAAAAAATGCTAAGGGCAACCAGAGAGAAAGGTCGGGTTACCCACAAAGGGAAGACCATCAGACTCACAGTGGATCTCTTGGCAGAAACCCTACAAGCCAGAATAGAGTGGAGGCCAATATTCAACATCCTTAAAAAAAAGAACTTTCAACTCAGAATTTCATATTCAGCCAAACTAAGTTTCATAAGTGAAGGAGAAACAAAATCCTTAACGGACAAGCAAATGCTGAGAGATTCCATCACCACCAGGCCTGCCTTAGAAGAGCTCCTGAAGGAAGCACTAAACATGGAAAGGAACAACGAGTACCAACTACTGCAAAAACATACCAGTGTTCAAGACCATTGACACAATGAAGAAACTGCTTCAACTATTGGGCAAAAATCACCTGCTAAGATCAAAATGGCAGGATCAAACTTGAGGGAAGGTGTTCTCTTTCCGAGTCCACAGGGGGTTGTAGTTTTAAAGGTAAGAACTTCCCAGTGCCATGCCCCCCTCCCATCTCTTTTCATCTGGGAGATTTAATGGTTTATGTTTGAATTTGTGGGCTAGGGAAGAAGCTAAGAGTCAATCACTCCAGCGGAAGTTCTAAGGAATTCCTTTCATTGGCCTGGGGTCTTGAAGAAGGTGGGAGTTCCTCCCAGCTTAAAAGTCTCCTTCTTCCACACTTCTTTGGACTCCATGTTTGGGTCCCCTTCCACTCCCTTCATGGAAGCCATCTTTTTCTATCCTGAATTTTCCCTCTGGAGTCCCCTTCTACACTCTCTTGTGGAAGCCTGTTTTCCCCTCCTAAACTCCATCTCTCTCTATTCCCTTCCACTCAATGCAGAAGCTGCTTTCCTTTCCTGGATTCCATCTTTTCTTTCTCTCATTCAGTGTGAGAGTTAACTGTTTCTTTCTCTCTTCTCCTGTTTCTCTCTCACTCTCTCTCTAAATAAATCACTTTCTACAAACACTTTTGAGTCAAGCATTTACTGCGTACTGCACCGTGGTCCTCTCTCTCATTCTTGAGAGGGCAGGAGACCAAGAACCTGGATAAACATCATCTCAGGGGAGCTGAGGGCACCCTGAAGCCCTGAGCCCCAATATTATAAAACTCACACATAACAACATTAACCTTAAATGTAAATGGGTTAAATGCCCCAATCAAGAGACATAGACTGGCAAATTTGATAAAAAGTCAACACATCACCTGTGCTGTATTCAGGAAACCCATCTCATGGGCAAAGACACACATAAGCTCAAAATAAGGGGAAGGATGATGATTTACCAAGCAAATGGAGAGCAAAAAAAAGCAGGTATAGCAATCCTAGTCTCCGATAGAACAGACTTTAAACCAACAAAAATCAAAAGATACAAAGAACGACATTACATAATGGTAAAATGATCATGCAACAAGAAGAGCTAACTATCCTAAATATATGTGTACCCAATACAGGAGCACCCAGATACATAAAGCAAGTTCTTAATGACCTACAAAGAGACTTAGGCTCCCACACAATAATAGTAGGAGACTTTAACACTCCACTGTCAGTATTTGACAGATCAACGAGACAGAAAATTAACAATGAAATCCAGGACTTGAACCCAGATCTGGACCAAGCGGACCTAATAGACATCTACAGAACTCTCCACCCCAAATCCATAGAATATACATTATTTTCAGCGCCACATTGCACTTACTCTAAAATTGACCACATAATTGGAAGTAAATCACTCCTCAGCAAATGCAAAACAACGGAAATCATAATGAACAGCCTATCAGACCACCGTGCAATCAAATTAGAACTCAGGAGTAAGAAACTCACTCAACACTGCACAACTATATGAAAACTGAACAACTTGCTTCTGCATGTTGACTGGATAAACAATGAAATTAAGGCAGAAATAAAGATATTCTTCAAAACCAATAAGAATGAGGATATAACATGCCAGAATTTCTGGGACACATTTAAAGCAGTGTCTAGAGGGAAATTCATAGCAATAAATGCCTACATAAGAAGTGAGGAAAGATCTAAAATCGACACCCTAATGTCAAACTTAAAAGAACTAGAGGAACAAGATCAAACAAATTCAAAGGCTAGAAGAAGTCAAAATAACTAACATCAGAGCAGAAGTGAAGGAAATAGAGACACACACAAAAAAAAAAACCTTCAAAAAATCAATGAATCCAGGAGCTGTTTTTCTAAAAAGATCAACAAAATAGATAGACTGCTAGTCAGACTAATAAAAAGGAAAAGAGAGAAGAATCAAATAGATGCAATAAAAAATGATAATGGAGATATCACCACCAATTCCACAGAAATACAAATCACCATCAGAGATTACTACAACTCTATGCACATAAATCAGTAAACCTGGAAGAAATGGATAAATTCCTGAACACTTACATCCATCCAAGACTAAACCAGAAAGAAGTTGAATCCCTGAATAGACCAATAACAAGGTCTGAAATTGAGGCAGCAATTAATAGCCTAACAACCAAAAAAAAGTCCAGGACCAGATGGGCTCACGGCCGAATTCTGCCAAACATATGAAGAGGAGCTAGCACTATTCCTTCTGAAACTATTCCAAACAATACAAAAAGAGGGACTCCTCCCTAACTCCTTTTATGAGACCAGCTTCATCCTGATACCAAAATCTAGCAGAGACACAACTAAAAAAGAAAATTTCAGGCCAATATCCGTGATGAACATCTATGCAAAAATCTTCAATAAAATACTGGCAAACCAAATCCAACAGAACATCAAAAAACTTATCTATCATGATCAAGTCAGCTTCATCCCAGGGATTCAAGGCTGGTTCAATATACATAAATCCATAAATATAATCCATCACGTAAACAGAACCAAAGACAAAAACTACATGATTATCTCAATAGATGCAGAGAAGGCCTTCAACAAAATTCAACAACACTTTATGCTAAAAAAGTCACAATTAACTAGGTATCGATGGAAAGTATCTCAAAATAATAAGAGCTATTTATGACAAACCCACAGTCAATATCGTACTGAATGGGCAAAAGCTGGAAGCATTCCCTTTGAAATCCAGCACTAGACAAGGATGCCCTCTCTCACCACTCCTATTCAACATAGTACTGGAAGTTCTGGCCAGAACAAGAAATAAAGGCAAGAAATCAGGCAAGAAAAAGAAATAATGTGTATTCAGTTAGGAAAGGAGGAAGTCAAACTGTCTCTATTTGCAGATGACATGATTGTATATTTAGAAGACCCCATTGTCTCAGCCCAAAATCTCCTTAAGATGATAAGCAACTTCAACAAAGTCTCAGGATACAAAATCAATGTGCAAAAATCACAAGCATTCCTATACACAAATAAAAGACAAACAGAGAGCCAAATCATGAGTGAGCTCCCATTCACAATTGCTACAAAGAGAATAAAATACCTAGGAATACAACTAACAAAGGAAATGAAGGACCTCTTCAAGGAGAACTACAAACCACTGCTCAAGGAAATAAGAGGGGACACAAACAGATGGAAAAACATTCCAACCTCATGGTTAGGAAGAATTAATATCCTGAAAATGGCCATACTGCCTAGTTATTTATAGATTCAGTGTTATCCCCATCAAACTACCAGTGACCTTTTTCACAGAACTGGAAAAAACAACCTTAAACTTCATATGGAACTAAAAAAAGAGCCCACATAGCCAAGACAATCCCAAGTTAAAAAAACAAAACTGGAGGCATCAAGCTACTTGTCTTCAAACTATGCTACACAGCTACAGTAATCAAAACAGCATGATACTGGTACCAAAACAGAGATATAGACCAATGGAACAGAACAGAGGCCTTGGAAGTAATGCCAACATCTACAATCACCTTATCTTTGACAAACCTGACAAAAACAAGCAATGGGGAAAGATTCCTTGTTTAATATTTATGTTGGGAAAACTGGCTAGCCATGTGCAGAAAGCAGAAACTGAACCTCTTCCTTACACCTTATGCAAAAATTAACTCAAGATGGATTAAAGATTTAAATATAAGACCTAACACTATAAAAACTCTAGAAGAAAGCCTAGGCAATACCATTCAGGACATAGGCATAGGCAAGGACTTCATGACTAAAACACCAAAAGCAATGGCAACAAAACCCAAAATAGACAAATGGAATATAATTAAACTTAAGAATTTCTGCATGGCAAAAAAAACTATCATTAGAGTGAACCAGCAACCAACAGAATGGGAAAAAATTTTTGCAATCTACCCATCTGACAAAAGGCTATTATCCAGAACCTACAAAGAACTTAAACAAATTTGCAAGAAAAAAAAAACACTGTCAAAAAGTGGGCAAAGGATATGAACAGACACTTTTCAAAAGAAGACATTTATGCAGCCAACAAACATATGAAAAAATGCTCATCATCATTGGTCATTAGAGAAATGCAAATCAAAATCACATTGAGATACCATCTCACACCAGTTAGAATGGCAATCATTAAAAAATCTGGAGACAACAGATGCTGGAGAGGATGTGGAGAAATAGGAACAATTTTACACGGTTGGTGGGAGTGTAAATTAGTTCAACCATTGTGGAAGAAAGTGTGGTGATTCCTCAAGGATCTAGAAATAGAAATACCATTTGATCCAGCAATCCCATTACTGGGTATATACCCAAAGGATTATAAATCATTCTATTATAAAGATACATGTACATGCATGTTCATTGTGGCACTGTTTATGATAGAAAAGATGTGGAACCAACCCAAATGCCCATCAATGATAGACTGGATAAAGGAAATGTGGCACATATACACCATGAAATACTATGCAGCCATAAAAAACGATGGGTTCATGTTCTTTGTAGTGACATGGATGCAGCTGGAAACCATGATTCTCAGCAAACTGACACAAGAATAGAAAACCAAACACTGCACATTCTCACTCATAAGTGGTTGTTGAACAACGAGAACACATGGACACAGGGAGGGGAACATCACACACTAGGGCCTATTGGGGAGTGGGAGATATAGGGGTAGTAGGGAGTGGGGGGATTGGGGAGGGATAACATTAGGAGAAATACCTAATGCAGATGATGGGGGGATGGATGCAGTAAACCACCATGTATATACCTATGTAACAATCCTGCATGATCTGCACATGTACCCCAGAACTTAAAGCATAAGTAACGGAGACATTTACCCACCTTACTTTGTTGGCCTTATATTTAAGTTTTTATCTTGAACTTCTCTAAGAGAACAACAAATCAGTTAATTTTCAAAGAAATCTTTAGTAATTAAATTATTTGTCAATTTTCTCAAGACATCTTTTATTCTGGCTTAGTTATTGACTTTAGGTGAATGTTGGGTACCAATGGATTTGTTTTAATAATAATTTCTTTAGATTAAGGGGTTTCTTCAATTTCCTTTGAATTCATAATATTTCTCTTTGTAACAAATTATTTAACCCTCAGCCAAGAACAAAGAGTGGAGTTGTTAAATCAATCTATACTCTTAACAAGTTACTGACAAATAAATCATTCTTTTAGCCTTTTAATACAGCTTTCCTCTCCGTTGATGTACTGTATTACTCATCTATCACTGTGTCACATACCACCCCAAAACTAATGACTTAAAACAAGAGCCATTGCTCCCAATTCTGTAAGTTGTCTGGGCTCAGTGTAAATGGCTCTGTTTGCTCTGCATGGGGTCAGTTGAGACAAACACAGTTAGCAATAGAAGATCCAAAAGAGCCTCATTCACAGTTCTGGGAGCTTGCTGCTGACAGTGGGCTGGGGTGCTTCAGTTCTCTCTCTGAAGCAGGATTGCCTATATTTCTTTACATACTGGATGAGTTTTGAGAGCAAGGGTAGAAGCCATGTGGCCTCCTAAGGCCTGGGCTGACAATGTCAGAACATCACTTCTGCTTCATTCTCTTGGTCAAAGTGAGTCCCAGGATCAGTCCAGATTCAGGCAGTGGGGAAATGGACTCCACCTCTCAATGGGGGAACAGCAAAGTCACATTCAAAAGAGGTATAGACAGAAGAAGGCGTAATTCACTCAGTGCTATTTTAAGGAAACTACTATATATAAGCTTCCTTGATGGATGTAATTACTGAGATGAGGATAAGAGGTACTCTTCCTCCCAAATCCTGATAAGAGGTGATCTAGAGAGCTTCAGAAGCCAGAGTCTGCCTATCAGAATTCAAGGATCCAGGCAATTACATCAATGGATGTAATTACTCAGATGAGGATAAGAGGTACCCTCCCCTCCAAATCCTGGTGAGAGGTGATCTAGAGAGCTTCACAAGTCAGAGTCTGCCTATCAGAATGCAAGGATCTAGGCAAGGAGAACTGGAGAAGGCACTCTTTGAGACACACCCTGAGTCTAGTGAGCAGGGCTGGTGAAAACAAGGATTTTCATTCAAGGCCCAGTGCATGGGCTTGGCAGCCTGACACACCTGGGTACCAACCCCAGTTTTTCTACTTCTAGTCTTGGGCAAGTTCTCAACCTCTATGAGTCTTTTACTCTCAAGCCCAAAATGGGTGTAATACCATTAACAGTTTTAGTGAAATACTAGTAGCCTCACAAAGGCTTTGGTGAGAATAAACTAAAGCATTTCAGGTAAAGTGCCCGGCACCAGCACCATACCTGATCAGGAGTGAATGCTCCCTATTTCATCTGGAGTGGAGGTTTTTTCCTCTGATGAAAATTCTTCGCCTTTCTTGAAGAAACCTGGTGTTAGAAGACAGGCTGGGCTGTTCTTGGTCTAGAAAAGCAAGAGTGAGATTCAAAATATTTAGTAGCCTGTGCAGCCCTGAACTAGCCAATCAGAACTGAAGGGAGAAGTAGGGCTGGTGGTAACGGGGGGGCCTGAGCCCTACTGCCATGCTGAGCATTAACCCTTGAGTTGCTGGATTTGGAAGAAGCCCAGGAATTCCTGGGGATAGGATGAAGCAGGCTGGGTGGCAGAGAGCCTGTGAAGGGCTTAGAGCAATATCTCTTTACCAATAGAGATATTTCACTTTTATAATCCCAAATATGGCCATACATGTGTGGACCAGTGAGAGCAATAACCCTACCCATGAGCAAGATGCAACAAGGCCTTGTGCAGGTAATTTAATTAGTGCAACCAGCTTGGAAGAGAAGAGCCAAAATTTCAACCCTTCTGCCTAAAAGAGCGATGTTTAAAGAGCAATTGAGAAAAAAAAGAGAGAGCATTTGATAATACCAGGGAATAAAAATACAATCCTGCAATTTTGTAAGCCCCCATGCCCTGCATATGATAACCTAAAAACCAGGAACGGGATAAAACTAGCAGTCAAGAAATAACAAGTGAAAGCAGGCACCAAAGGGAGCCGGTGAGGAGGAGTGTCTAAAGGCTCTGATATGGATAAAAATTAGTAAGCAGAAACACAAAGTACCAGAAGCCACATCAAGCTGAGGAGGTAGAGCTCTTCAAACTGAGTGAATGAGCAGGGAAAGAAGATTCCTTGGGAAACATTCACACAATCATTGCTTAGTCCACTGGTCTGTGCTTACACATATGGGGGCCCAGACAAGTGAAACCTGAAAGCACCCCTCCCTTTGAGGAGCTCCAGTACATGGTAAGCAGAAAGCTGGCTGCCCCCAGACTTAAGTTGGGGTGTCCAGGGAGGCTGAAGGGTGGCCTCCAGTTAGTAAGGGCAAGATGGAGCACATGAAAGTGCTCTTGGCAAAAATATAGTAAGTGAGCGAGGGAGCGTGCCCTAGCTAGGCCTTGGCTCCCTGGGTGGTCAGGGCAGCTTGTCCAGGAATTAATTCACAGAGTGGTGGGGATGAAAATCTCCTAAGCTTACCACATAAAGTTTATTCCCCAAGCCTAGCAGTGAAGGCCTTCCACAGTTTGGCTTCCATTTATTTTACCAGCATCATTCCCCCAAGGTGGAAATTCATAGAATAGAAAAGGAACGGTACATGCTCTAGGGAGTACTTACGAGGAGTAAGAAAGTTAATATCTGTGTGAAGCCCTAACATATAGCCTGCTCCGTAGTCTGCACTTGATAAATGTTGTGACTGTTTCTACTGCCATGTGCAGTTGGGCAGTTGTATACTGCTCAAAGTTGCTCAGTCATGTTCCCGTGAGGTGTGTCTGCCCCTGGAAGCACCATTTTCTCATTTCCCAAAACCACCGTATAGGCTAGGAGAGCTCTAATTATATCATAAGGTTTTGTAAGAATTAACTGAAATTATGATTATTATGCACTAAGTACAATGTTTGACAAGGAAGGTGTTCAATAAATGCCCATCGTCATTTCTTTACCGTTATTATTGTTAATGATGTTTGATCTCTACCCTCCCCCAACGAAAAAAATAACCCCTTCTTGTCAAGCCAGTTTGCCCACTGCCTGCTAAACATGAAGTACCCATTGTCCCTCTGAGCTTTTGTTCAACCTGTCTAGTGCATCCTCTAACTTCCTTTTGGAGTAGCTTAAAGCCTTCTCATGCTCCAAATCTCTCTTCAGTTCCTGCATCCTCTATAAATCCAACTCTGACAACACTTGCCTTCCTCTTTTGAATCCCAGAGTATTGATTGTCAACATAACTCACTTGGCAATAAATCAGGCTGTGCCTCATCACAGTTCTTTTGTTGTAGCTGAACTGATTATGCCCACCTGTGTGTGCACCTGACTCGCTGTTTTTGCACGACTCTCCCAGCGACACCTAGGAGCGGTGAAGTGGATTCATTTGGAGAATCACATGAGATGTGGTAGTGACTCCTGATTAACTGCAAAGTGCCTATGGAAGGTTATGGGGTGATTATGAAGAAACCTGCAAAAAGAGAGAGAGAGAGAGGAAAAAAAAATTAGCACATTCATTGATTAAAATATCCGCTTCAGGGTGCTTGCATGGGCATAGTCTGAGTGGGGGTTCATGCCTGTGTGTTGCTTACTTTTGAGGCTGCTGCAAAATGAAATGCAGCGTCCTGTTGAGCCCCTGTGAACTTGACAGTGCAGCTCTGAGGAGCTGTTTGTGAGCCAAGAGACTGCAGGAGTCTGAGGCCTGACTTAGTGATCCTTTTGAAATTGGAGAGAGATGAGTTCTTACTTCGCACCTTGTGCCCCTGTCCCTCCCATGGAATAAGCCTGTACTGATTTCTTGCAAAGTATGGAAGAGAACAGAGAGCCAAGATAAATGAGTTGCAAACCCCGACCTGCAGGGCAGATGTGTGCACGTGAACAGTAGCTTTTTGCTCAGCCAGCACAAAGCGCCAGAGCCCTGCCTACATTGGCTGCCAAATGTCAATCAAGGCATCGAGGAGAAAGATGGTCCAGATAGGCCCCCTCCTCCACACCTATCCCTTTCACCAACAAATCAATCCCCATTTCCAGACTCAATCGCAACTCCTTCTGAAGTTTTCTGGATTTTCCAACCTCAGGAACCACTTCCCTTTCAGATCATTCAGCCCTTTGTGTCAATTCTAAACTGTCTCAGGAAGAAATGTGTAGGGATGCGGCAAAAATCCCACCAGGTTTGCTTCTAATTTCGTAAGATGCTGGAGTGAATGTGAGCCTGAATGTGGCACCAGACCTTCCAGTTTCAAATGTTTATGTTCATGGAAGTAGCCACATTGATCAACTGTATCATTATAAATGAGTAGTACTAATAAAAACATAAAATCAATCTGTAGCCACACACCACCACTTTTGTAATTGTTTTAAAATGTGTGAGCTCTTGTTTGGAATGAGTCCCACTGCTGAAAACAAAACAAAATAAAATACAAGTTTTAAAAAGACTGCTTTCTATCACACATCTGATAATAAACTTTAATGTCCTCAAAAATTGCTAGCATTGTTGTCTAGTATTTTCAATCTATGACAACGATAGTGTTAATTCTTAATTGTGATAGGTTTGATTTTTTAATATTTTAAAATTTTAACCTTTTAATTATTTGAATATAGGGAAATTGAGTTCAGTTCTAGAAGCAGCAAGGAAGTGAAGCTGTAGGTTCTACTGTTTTGAGAGAGGAGTTCTGGCTCTTCTAGCTTCTTTTTTTTTTTTTTTTTTTTTTTTTTTTTTTTTTTT
>NW_022437011.1:6175176-6228872 GCF_009761245.1 Sapajus apella | reverse complement strand
CCTGCCTCAGCCTCTTGAGTAGCTGGGATTACAGGCACGCGCCACCATGCCCAGCTAATTTTTTGTAGTTTTAGTAGAGACGGGGTTTCACCATGTTGACCGGGATGGTCTCGATCTCCTGACCTCGTGATCCACCCGCCTCGGCCTCCCAAAGTGCTGGGATAACAGGTCTAGCTTCTTTAAGTTGAGGAATTGGACCTGTTCACTTCAGATGAGTGTACACAGAAGGTGGGAAAAGTGTTAACATCATTTTCTAAGCTTTTGCACAGATGATGCCCATCTCCTCTGTTCCCCTAATCCAGCCTGACACTGATAGAATCAGTAATCCCAGAGGTCACTGATGTTTCACCTTCGCAGCTGAGATAGCACTTCTGAATCAAGCTGGTGCTACAGATCCCTTCCTTCTAGGGAGCCTGCAGTATTTCCCCCAGTTTGCAGAGTTCCATTTGAGGATTGCTAGGGGTCATGGACCATGCAGATTTCTTTCCATGGTAAAGATCAAGCGTCATGGGTTGCCGTGATCTATTGTCAGGTACGTTTCAAATCATTAAGAAGTTGTTTTAGTAAGAGTTAAATTACCGGAAGATAATTTAGCATAGAGGATAGGCACATTCTGGAATTAGACTGATTTTTATTCCTGGCTTCTGCACTGACTGCTGCATGACCTTGAGAAAGTGACTCCACCTCTTTGAGTTTCAGTTTCATTTGTTAAAAAAAAAAAAAAAGATAATATTAATACCTGCCTGTTAGGAATTCTGAAGATTAAATAGGACAATAGACATGAAGTGCTCAGAGACAGTACCTGGCATTCAATAAATGTTATCTATTATGTTTAATTAGTAAAGTTTATAAATGGTTTACTTTTATAAAGTCAAATTAGCAAGGCTTTTCTTTCATTAACCCACATTCTAAAATGCTTTCTAGAATGATAGGGAAAGGCTGGGGCTGTAGTTAGGCAGGGAAATTGTTCACAATCTCTGGAATACCAGATAGAATCTGTGCACACATAAACATCATTCATCATATGCTGGTGGTGGATGTGGTGAGTCAGACATGCTCCTCTGGGTAAACCCAGAGGCATTGCTTCAGAAGTAATTCTCAAGGTACAGTGGTGATTTTCTTTCTTCCTGCCTGCCTGCCTCTTTTCCATTCTTCCTTCTTTCCTTCCATCTTTTCTTTAAAGTATAAGGACTCAGAGATCATGTCTAGAGTTCAAAGATGCCAATGTGCTCAGTAGTAGTGAGATATAAACTTTGGAACCTGATTAGATATAGGTCAGAGCCTAGTTGAACCACAAATTATGTGATGGTAGGCAAGTTACATAAATTTCATCAGTCTCATTTTTCTCCTCTGTAGATAGGACAAGTAATGTATACCTTTGTGAATTGTTATCAGGATTAAATTAAAATATACAAAGCACATAAGCTGGGTTATTGTTTTTCCTACATGAAACTGAGCAAAATAACCTCAGAACATTGATTTCCTCATGAACATGAGGATTGAAATCATCTTTTAGGGTTTTAAAATACTTGTATTGAGTCTAGTTGGTATATAATAAACTGCATCTGCCTAAACTGTGCAATGTCATAAGTTTTAACATGTCTACACTCAAGAGCCATAACCATAATCAAGACAATCAAGACAATAAACCTGCATCCATCAGTCCCCCCAAAGCTACCTCCTGTATCTTTGTAATCCTTCTCTCTTGCCTCTCCCCACCACTCACTATGAATTCAGGTAACCATTGATTTAATTTCTGTCAATATGTATTAGTTGAATTTTCTAGAATTTTAGATAAATGCCGTCATACAGTATGTATGTTTGTCTGACTTTTTCCACTCAGCATAGTTATTATATTTTGAGACACCATAATGTATATTCATAGTTTATCATTTGTATTGCTGAATAGTATTCCATTATATGGATATAGCACAGTATATATATCTTTTTGCCTGTTGATAGATATTTGGGTTGTTTCTACTTTGAGGCTATTCCAATAAATCTGCTTTCCACATTTGAATTTAAGCCTTTATATATATATATATATATATATATATATATATATATGTTTATTCCTCTCATGTAAATTCTACTGCTGAGAGCAGAATGGCTGAGTCATATAGTGTAGGTGATGTTTAACATTTGAAGAAGCTACCAAACAGTTTCCCAAGTGGTTGTACCATTTTATATTTCTAACAGCAGTGTATGAGAGTTTCAGATTCTCCCCATCCTCACCAATATTTGGTATGGTCAGTCTTTTTAACTTTAGCCAGTTATAATCAGTGTGTAGTGGTACCTCTTTGTGGTCTTTATTTTCACTTTCCTAACAATTAATCATGTTGATCATCTTTTCAAGTGCTTATTTTGCCATCCATATAGCTTATTTTTCAGAGTGTATGATCAAGTCTTTTGCTCCTTTTTTTTTTGAGTTTTCAGAGTTCTTTATATAGTCTAGATATAAGCACTTTATCACCTCCAGGTTTTGTAAATTTTTTTTCTCTAAGTCATGTTTGCTTAATTCAAGGTTATAAAGATTTTCGTCTATATTCTCTTCTGTAAGCTTTATAGATTTAGATTTAGGTCTGTAATGCACTTTGAGTTAATTTTTGCATGTTGTGTGAGTTAAGACCAGTGTAGTTTTACTCATTTGTTTTTGTTTTGTTTTGTTTTGTTGCACATGGACACCCAATTGTTCCAACACTATTTGTTGAAAAGACTACTGTTTCTCCACACAAATATCTTTGCACCTTTGTCAGAAATCAGTTCTCCATCTATGTGTGGGTCTATCTCTGGAGTCTCTATTCTGCTCCATTTTTCTATTTGTCTATCTTTGCATTGATACCAGACTAGTTCTATAGTAAGTCTTGAAATCAGTAGTATGTGTTCCACTGGATTTTCTGCAAAGATAATAATGTTATCTCTAAATAAAGACAGCTGTACTTTTTTTCAATATAGATACTTCCATTTCTCTTTCTTGCATGTTTGCACTGGCTAGAATATCTAGTACAGTGTTGAAAAGATATGATAAAAGCATGCATCCTTGTCTTGTTCCTGTCATTAGGGAGAAAGCTTTCAGTCTTTCATCATCAAGTATTTTCTGGTTGGACGGCTTTTTTTTTTTTTTTTTTTCCCATACAGAGTCTCACTCTTGTCACTCAAGCTGGAGTGCAGTCATGCGATCTTGGCTCACTGTAACCTCCACTTCCTGATTTCAAGTGATTCTACTGCCTCAACCTCCCAAGTAGCTGGGATTACAGGCACACACCACTATGCCCAGCTAATTTTGTGTTAAGGTTGGAGGACTTTTTGCAGATCCTTTTCAGTTGAGGGAGTTGTGTTCTGTTTCTACTTTGATGAAAACTTTTGTCAGAACAGATTTTGGATTTTGTCAAATACTTTTTCTCATATATTAGGTTGTTTACACTTTTTCAGTTTTAGTGAATATAATGAATGTGAATATAATGAATGAAATTAACTTTTTAACATTAAACCAATTTGAATTCCTGGGATAAAATCAATGCAATCATAATGTGTTACTCTTTTTTATATATTGTGGGGTAACAATTTGCTAAAATTTTATCTAAAATGGTTACATGTATAATCATAAGTAATTTTTTTCTTATAACGATCTTCTTTGGTTTTGCTATTAGATTAATGCTGGCCTCAAAAAGCTCTAATGAGTGTTCCCTCGTTTTTCTGAAAGAGTTTGCATAAAATTGGTAATGTTTTTCTAAAATTTTTGGTAAAATTCATCAGAAAGCCATTGAACATTGGCTTTTATTTATATTAAATTTTTAACCCAAAAATTCAGTATCCTAGGTAGTGGTATTCAAGTTATCTGTTTCTTGTTTAATGAATCTTGGCAATTTCAATACTGAACTTTCTTGTTGAATGAATGTTGGTAATTTCAACATTCAACTTTCAAAGAAATTGTCCACTTCATTTAAGTTGTCAAGTTTATAGACATAAAGTTACTAATACTACTCCTGTACTAGACTTTTAATAGCTATAGGTTTTGTAGTGATGTCACCTCCTTTATTCCTGATATTGATAATTTATGTTATCTTCTCCTTCCCCCTACCATAAGCCTGGCTACAAATATATCCTTGATCTTCTCAAAAAACAAGCATTTTATTTTATTTTAATTTTTCTCTATTACATTCAGTTGCAGTGATTTTTGCTTTAAAGTTTATTATTTTCTTTTGTCCTCATACTTTAATTTGATCTTCTTTTTCTGTTTTTTTTCAAGGTGGCAGCTGAGGTCATTGATTTGTAACTTTTCTTTTTTTCTAATATAGCGTTTTAGTGATACAAATAACACTAAATTTATTTAGCGGCATCTCACAAATTCTAATACACCATGGTTTCATTTAATTAATTTCAAATGCTTTCTAATTTCTCCTTTGGTTCTTTTTTGATTCACGTATTATTTAAAAGTGTGTTAGTTTCCAACCATTTGAGTATACTCCAGAGATTTTCCTGTGATTAATTTCTAATTTAATTTCATTGTGATCCTGGGAATACTTTTAAATTTATTGATACCTGTATTATAGCCTAATATATAGTTTATCTTGGTGAATGTTTTTGTGTGCACTTGAAAAAGAATGTGTATTCCATTGATGTTGAGAGACTAACTGTATAAATATCAATTAAGTCATGTTGGTTGAGTGTTTACCAAGGCTACTATATCCTTGATGATCTGTTGCCTACTTGTTCTATTAATTATTGAGTGAAGCTATTAAAATTCTGACTATACTTTTGATTTTATCTGTTCCCCCTTGCAGTTCTATCAGCTTTTGCTTCACCTATTTTGAAGATGTGTTATTAGGTAAATTAACATTTAGGATTTTTATATCTTCTGGATGTGTTGACTTTTTTATAATTACAAAATTACCTTCTTTATTCCAGTTAATACTTTATGCTCTGTCAGAAATGCTAATTTCAGAGTGAAAAAATATTAACTCTGTCAATTTGGTACACCAAATGGAATTTAACTTAGTTAAGATGCCTCAAAAATTCTTCCTTAGTCTAGCTAAACATACATAACTTTCAGATGGTTTTGTTCTATTGTTTAGCCTTTTCTAAGAGTTTTAGAGTATACTACAGTAATATTAAAGCGAAAAGAAGAAAGGAAAAGAGAAGGAAAATAAGGGAGAAGACAAAGGAGAAAAAAGAGAAAAGCAGGGAGAGGAGGAGAGGGAGGAGGAGGAAAAGAAAAGCCCAAATATTCAGGCTTTATGACTTCATTCTAAGATCTTGGCTTTGAACATACAGTTTCAGAATACCCTTGCAATCATTCTTGGTCTCTTTTCACAAGCATGCATTTTCAGTCCTTTAGAATTGCTGAGAATGAGTCTTCAGATGCGCCAGGATAGCTAACATAAGAAAAGACTTTTCAAAATGCCTTCATTGTGGTAAGTCATCATACAGACTGGTATGGAAATAACAGAGCTAAATCTAAAAGAGAGGAGAAATAATTATGTTTCTAAATTGTATAATTTTTCTGAGCAAGGAAAACAAAGTTATAAATGAAAGAGACCTCTAAAAGGGTTTCATGAAGAAACAATTCCTGTCTGCTGGTAGACAAGAGCTAAACTTGGGCAAAGCAACATGATTTTGGCAAAGCATTGAACCCTGCAATAGGCAGAATAGATAAAGACAGTAGACAGAAATGCTTGATAAAACATTCTTCACAAAATGTAAAATTCAAAGCTAAATGTAAAAGACAAAAAGGACTTGCTTTATGTATCTGGGTGCTCCTGTATTGGGTGCATATATATTCAGGATCATTAGCCCTTCTTGTTGCATCGATCCTTTTACCATTATGTAACGCCCTTCTTTGTCTCTTTTGATCTGTGTTGGTTTAAAGTCTATTTTATCAGAGACTAGGATTGCAACACCTTTTTTTTTCCCCCTCTCCATTTGCTTGGTAAATCTTCCTCCATCCCTTTATTTTGAGCCTATGTGTGTCCTTGCATGTGAGATGGGTTTCCTGGATACAGCACACAGATGGGTTTTGACTTTTTATCCAATTTGCCAATCTATGTCTCTTGATTGGGGCATTTAGCCCATTTACACTTAAGGTTAATATTGTTATGTGTGAATTTGATCCTGCCATTTTGATGCTAGCTGGTTGTTTTGCCCATTAGTTGATGCAGTTTCTTTGTTGTGTCAATGTTCTTTACCATTTGATATGTTATTGGAGTGGCTGGTCCTGGTTGTTCCTTTCTATGTTTAGTGCTTCTTTCAGGAGCTCTTGTAAGGCTGGCCTGGTGGTAACGAAATCTCTCAGCAATTGCTTGTTCATAAAGGATTTTATTTCTTCTTCACTTATGAAGCTTAGTTTGGTTAGATATGAAATTCTAGGTTGAAAGTTCTTTTCTTTCAGGATGTTGAATATTGGCCCCCATTCTCTTCTGGCTTGTAGGGTTTCTGCGTAGAGATCCGCTGTGAGTCTGATGGGCTTCTCTTTGTGGGTAACCTGACCTTTCTCTCTGGCTGCCCTTAGCATTTTCTCCTTCATTTCAACCCTGGTGAATCTGACAATTATGTGCCTTGGGGTTGCTCTTCTTGAGGAGTATCTTTGTGGTGTTCTCTGTATTTCCTGGACTTGAATATTGGCCTGTCTTGCTAGGTTGGGGAAGTTCTCCTGGATAATATCCTGAAGAGTGTTTTCCAGCTTGGATTCATTCTCTCAGTCACATTCAGGTATACCTATCAAGTGTAAATTAGGTCTTTTCACATAATCCCATGTTTCTTGGAGGCTTTGTTCATATCTTTTCACTCGTTTGTCTCTAATCTTGCCTTCTCATTTTATTTCACTGAGTTGATCTTCAATCGCTGATATTCTTTTCTCCACTTGATTGATTCGGCTATTGAAACTTGTGTATGCCTCTCGAAGTTCTCGCGTTGTGTTTTTTAGCTGCATTACATCATTTATATTCTTCTCTAAGCTGTTTATTCTTGATAGCATTTTATCAAACCCTTTTTCAAGATTATTAGTTTCTTTGACTCCCACACAATAATAGTGGGAGACTTTAACACTCCACTGTCAATATTAGACAGATCAACGAGACAGAAGATTAACAAAGATATCCAGGACTTGAACTCAGATCTGGACCAAGCAAACCTAATGGACACCTACAGAACTCTCCAAACCAAATCCATTGAATATACATTCTTCTCAATACTACATCACACTTACTCTAAAATTGACCACATAATTGGAAGTAAATGACTCCTCACAAATGCAAAAGAACAAAAATCATAATAAAAAGTCTCTCAGACCACAGTGCAATCAAATTGGAACTCAGGATTAACAAACCCACTCAGAACCGCACAACTTCATGGAATCAGAACAACTGGCTCTTGAATGTTGATTGGATAAATAATGAAAGGAAGGCAGAAATAAAGATGTTCTTCAAAACCAATGAGAAAAAAGACACAACATACCAGAATCTCTGGGACACATTTCAAGCAGTGTCTAGTGGGAAATTCATAGCAATAAATGCTCACATGAGAAGCAAGGAAAGATCTAAAATCAATACCCTATCATCAAAATTGAAAGAGCTAGAGGAGCAAAATCAAAAAAACTCAAAACCTAGTAGAAGACAAGAAATAACTAAGATCAGAGCAGAACTGAAGGAGATAGAGACACAAAAAACTCCTCAGAAAAATCAATAAATCCAGGAGCTGGTTTTTTGAAAATATCAACAAAATAGACAGACCACTAGCCAGATTAATAAAAAAGAAAAGAGAGAAGAATCAAATAGATGCAATAAAAAACGATAAAGGGGATATCACCACCAATTCCACAGAAATACAAACTACCATCAGAGATTACTACAAACAATTCTATGCACATAAACCAGTAAACCTGGAAGAAATGGTTAAATTCCTGGACACTTGCACCCTCCCAAGCTTAAATCAGGAAGAAGTGGAAACCCTTAATAGACCACTAACAATGTCTGAAGTTGAGGCAGCAATTAATAGCCTGCCAATTAAGAAAAGCCCAAGTCCAGATGCGTTCACAGCCAAATTCTACCAGACATACAAAGAAGAGCTGGTACCACTCCTTCTGAAACTATTCCAAACAATCCAAAAAGAAGGAATCCTCCCCAAATCATTTTATGAGACCAACATCATCCTGATATCAAAACCTGGCAGAGACTCAACAAGAAAAGAAAACTTCAGGACAATATCCGTGATGAACATAGATGCAAAAATCTTCAATAAAATACTGGCAAACCAATTGCAACAGCACATCAAAAAGCTTATCCAGCATGATCAAGTAGGCTTCATCCCAGGGATGCAAGGCTGGTTCAACATACTCAAGTCTATAAACGTAATCCACCACATAAACAGAACCAAAGACAAAAACCACATGATTATCTCAATAGATGCAGAGAAGTCTTTCAACAAAATTCAACAGCCCTTTATGCTAAAAACTCTCAATTAACTAGGTATTGATGGAACATATCTCAAAATAGTAAAAGCTATTTATGACAAAACCACAGCCAATATCATACTGAATGGGCAAAAGATGGAAGCATTCCCTTTGAAATCTGGCACTAGACAAGGATGCCCTCTCTCACCACTCCTATTCAATATAGTATTGGAAGTTCTAGCCAGAGCAATCAGGCAAGAAAAAGAAATAAAGCACATTCAATTAGGAAGGGAGGAAGTCAAATTGTCTCTATCTGCAGATGACATGATTGTATATTTAGAAGACCCCATTGTCTCAGCCCAAAATCTCCTGAAACTGATAAGCAACTTCAGCAGAGTCTCAGGAAACAAAATCAATGTGCAAAAATCACAAGCATTCCTATGCAATAACAGACTTAAAAAGAACCAAATCAAGAATGAACTGCCATTCACAATTGCTACAAAGAGAAGAAAATATCTAGGAATACAACTAACAAAGGATGTAAAGGACCTCTTCAAGGAGAAGTACAAACCACTGCTCAAGGAAATAAGGGAGGACACAAACAGATGGAAAAACATTCCATGCTCATGGTTAGGAAGAATCAATATTGTGAAAATGGCCATACTGCCCAAAGTAATTTATAGATTCAGTGCTATCCCTATCAAGCTACCTATGACCCTCTTCACAGAACTGGAAAAAACAATCTTAAACTTCATATGGAACTGAAAGAGAACCCCCATAACCAAGACAATCCTAAGCAAAAAGAACAAAGCTGGAGGCATCACACTACCTGACTTAAACTATACTACAAGGCTACAGTAATCAAAACAGCATGGTACTGGTACAAAAACAGAGATATAAACCAATGGAACAGAACGGAGGCCTTGGAGGCAATGCCACACATCTACAACCATCTGATCTTTGACAAACCTGACAAAAAC
This sequence comes from Sapajus apella, assembly GCF_009761245.1. Lineage (NCBI taxonomy): Eukaryota > Metazoa > Chordata > Mammalia > Primates > Cebidae > Sapajus > Sapajus apella. The sequence continues at coordinate 6,219,506 of NW_022437011.1, read as the reverse complement.
AAGCAATGGGGATAGGATTCCCTGTTTTATAAATGGTGTTGAAAAAAGTGGCTAGCCATGTGCAGAAAGCAGAAACTGACCCCTTCCAGACACCTTACACTAAAATTAACTCCAGATGGATTAAAGACTTAAACATAAGACCTAACACCATAAAAACCCTAGAAGAAAGCCTAGGCAAAACCATTCAGGACATAGGCATGGCTGGATTTCTAACCCAAGTCACTTGGTTGCTCGTTCACCAGCACTTCACTCCATTGCCATAGGCAAGGACTTCATGACTAAAACACCAAAAGCACTGGCAACAAAAGCCAAGGTAGACAAATGGGATTTAATTAAACTCCAGAGCTTCTGCACAGCAAAACAAACAATCATTAGAGTGAACTCACAACCAACAGCATGGGAAAAAACTTTTGCAATCTACCCATCTGACAAAGGGTTAATATCCAGAATCTACAAAGAACTAAAACAGATTTATAAGAAAACAAACAAACAAACCCATTCAAAAGTGGGTGAAGGACATGAATAGACACTTTTCAAAAGAAGACATATATGATGCCAACAAACATGAAAAAATGCTCATCATCACTGGTCATTAGAGAAATGCGAATCAAAACCACATTGAGATACCATCTCATGCCAGTTAGAATGGCAATTCTAACTGGAGACAACAGATGCTGGAGAGGATGTGGAGAAATAGGAACACATCCTCTGTTGGTGGGAGTGTAAATTAGGTCAACCATTGTGGAAGACAGTGCAGCGATTCCTCAAGGATCTAGAAATAGAAATTGCATATGACCCAGCAATCCCATTACTGGGTATATATCCAAAGGATTATAAATCGTGCTAATATAAAGACAAATGTACATGTATGTTCATTATGGCACTGTTTACAATAGCAAAGACCTGGAACCAACCCAAATGCCCATCGATGATAGACTGGACAAGGGAAATGTGGCACATATACACAATGGAATACTATGTAGCCATAAAAAAACAATGAGTTCATGTCCTTTGTAGGGACATGGATAAATCTGGAAACAATCATTCTCAGCAAACTGACACAAGAACAGAAAATCAAATACCACATTTTCTCACTCATAGGCGGGTGTTGAACAATCAGAACACATGAACACAGGGAGGGGAGCATCACACACTGGGGTCTATTGGAGGAGAATAGAGGAGGGACAGTGGGAGGTAGAGAGGTTGGGGAAGGATAACATGGGGAGAAATGCCAGATATAGGTGATGGGGGGATGGAGGCAGTAAACCACATTGCCATGTATGTACCTATGCACCAATCCTGTATGTTCTGCTCCCGTACCACAGAACATAAAGTGCAATAAAATATATATAAATGAATAAATAAATAAGACAGAAAGGAAATCCCCAAATGCCAGAAACTAATAGGCAGAGCAGAAGGGGAAGCTACTACCAGGGTCACACAAGACACAGCCATTGTAGAGATGCAGGATCACATGGGACAATAGCCTTCACAGGGACATGGGCTCACATGAGACACCTCCATCACAGGGATATAGAGTCCCTGCTATATAGTATTCCACATTATAAATTTATTTGAGCTTTCTCCAGTTGACAGTTATTTGGGATATTTCTTGTCCTTATTAACACAGACATTTCTGCTATGAAACATCTTAAATAAGCCTCCTGGCACACAAAATCAAGCATTTGTTTAGATTATATATTTAGGAGTGAAATCACTAGGTCATAATATACTATAAGTTGTTTATGAAATGTGACATTTTCAGAAATTTTCATGCTATTAATTGATGGATGAAATGTGGCATTTATTGTACTTTTTAATTTGTAATTATTTGATTATTAATGAGGTTAATCATCATTGCAGATGTGTATTGGCCATCTGAGGTCGCTCTTCTGTGAAATACAAATTTATACATTTTGTTCATTTTTATGTTGATTTTTTTTGAGAGAACTATTATTCTAGGTAATAATTCTTTGTCAGAGACAAGTCTCATAAATATCTTCTCTTGCTTTCTTGGCATTTGTAATTTTATTTATAATAGTTTTAATTTTTTAATTTTGCTGTAGTCAAACAGAACAAACTTTGTAATTTGTAGTTTTTGCTACCATTCTAAGAAACACTTTTCTACTTCAAGATCATAACCTATTTTTCTATTTTGTCTTCTAAAGTTTTATAATTTAAACTTTCACCTTAGTTTTTGGTTGGATTTTTGGAAGGAATCCAAATATATATATTTAACACATAAATGGTCCCAGTACCATTTATTGAAAAGCCCACCCTTTCCTCCACTGATCTACAATTACAACTTTTTCTGAAATTCAGTTTACACGTATGTGAAATCTATTTATGGTTAGACCCATAGTCCTATTTTTTATCCATATATTAATACCTCATTGCTTATTTCTTAGCTTTAGAAGCAATCTTGATATCTGTTAGACCAATTCCCACCATCATATTTCTTTTTTCGAGATGTTTTGAGATGATTTATTTCTTTGAGATCATCAGCCTTTTGCTATTCTGCACAGATTCCAGAATTAACTGAATTCCCAAAGCCAAGCAAAGCACACTTCTTACACACAAAGACACACACAGAAATCTGTTTTTTATATTAAGTTTAGTATGAAAGATAATGAAAGAAAATGCTAACAGAAAGGTGGTATGATAATATTAAAGTCTACTACAGCAGCAAAATGTATTTTCAGGGATAAAATAGGGTCTTAATGTTGAAAACAAAATTCACCGGGAAGATATAACAATCTTGATCCAATATAAATGCAACTACACAGTCTCAAAGTATGTAAGGAAAATTAGAACTGAGAGAATAAATTGATGAGATAATCACTGTGGGATATTTTAACACATTTCTCTAGGAAACTGATAAAGCAAGCCGGCAAAAAAAAAGTAAGGCAATAAAAGATTTAAACAACAAAATAAACAATATTGATCTAGCAGACATATTGAATAAATAAAGACTCTTTTCAAGCACACGTGGATAATTCACAAAAATTGGCAATGTTCTGGACCATAAAAGAAGCTTTAGCCAAGCAATCGTTACCAAACACTGAATTCTCTAACTACAAGGCAATAAAATTAGAAATCAATGGCTGAATGACAGCTTTTAAAAATGTATACATATCACTCTCAGAATTTTTCACAGCTTGCCAAGCTCTTGTAAAGAGACTCAGGAGATGGCCCTTCGCCTAAGAATAAATAAAATACTTAACGATGTAGGCTGGAGAGCCAAGCGGGCCTGATGGGGATGCCAGTTTCATTACTTACTTATTGGCCATATGACCTTGGACAAGTGACTGGTCTTCAATGGCACTGTGTGCTCACATTTAGAATAGAAAGTGCACTTCTCACAGGGCTGTGTGAAGGTAAATGAGATAACACATAGCTCTTTGCATAAAGGAAGACCACACAGAAATATCTAATATTTGGGGGTGTTTTAGGTTTTATTTTTATTTTGTTTCTCAGCACCACAAAGTTAATTTCTCTTAGGTTTTCTCCCCTAGCACATGGCATCTTTTTCAAATCTGAATCACTAATTCAGTTTGAAAGACAGCATTGCAGTCGAAATGGCCAAGCAAAGTAATTTCCTTTGAGTCTCTTAACCCTTGGTTTCTTTGGATCTTCACGACCCCCAAAGAGATTCCTTTTTCAATTTCCCTATTTAAAACACCCAAAGAGGTGGTTCAGATTTGGCCACCTTTTACCAAAAGAATGAGCTAATGATTTTTTTCTATTGCCCTTGTAGTTTCTTGCTTGAAATCCTTTTTTTTTTTTTTTTTTTTTCCCCTGAGACAGAGTCTTGCTCTCTTGCCCAGACTGGAGTGCGGTGGCACCATCTTGGCTCACTGCAACCTCTGCCTCCAGCAGAGTTAAGCAATTCTTGTGCCTCAGCCTCCCAAGTAGCAAGGCCTACAGGTGTGCACCACCATGTCCGGTTAATTTTGATATTTTTAGTACAGATGGAGTTTCACCATGTTGGTCAGTCTGGTCTCTGACTCCTGACCTCAAGTGATCCACCTCCCTCGGCCTCACAAAGTGCTGGGATTACAGGCATGAGCCACTGCACCTGGCCTGAAATCCTTTGAAGTCTCTTGTGGATGGGTGTGGAGCTGTGGATACGTGGAGTGCTGATGAACTAGCAACAAAGTGACTTGGGTTAGAAATCCAGCCATGCCTCATTGAGTTGCCTGGTGGCCCTAAAGAAGTCTAACAGGGCAAGCTTCTTTTTGCCAGAGAAATGCTGAATACCGCTGGAGGGCAAGGGAATGTGAAATGGCTTTTTCCTGCACTGGCTGAGGCCTCAGTCCTCCTCTCCTGCTCTGGCCTGCACACTGTTTTGTTCTCCCTTCATATCATGGCATAAAAATGCAAAGGGAGAGAGAGGGAAAGAGGTGCTTTATGGAGCAAAGTTCAAAAAGATGGAAAGTGCTGCGTACAATTAAATTAGCAGGAATTATGGAGGAAGGAGAGCATCCAGGGAACTTGAAAAGGACACAGATCATGAATGCACTGTAGGACTTATCCAGGCACCTCTGGCGATAATGCCAAAGACACAGAGGGAACATTCCAAACAGATGCCACACAGGAAAATAGTTAAAATATAATGTGCGTGTTCACATAACAAAATACAGTTTTTCTGGCAAAAATCACATTTTCAAAGATTTGGTGATATGGGAGGAAAGCTTGTGATAGAATGATAACTAAAAAAAAAATCACAAGTACCCCAAAACCTAAAATGCAATAAAATAAATAAATGGGAAAAAATAATAATAATAATCACAATAAGTTGACAGTGTGGTCTGATCACTATTTCCTCCTTTATTTCATTCTGTATCTGTCTCATTATATGCCGTAATGATGTGCTACTTCTAGCATCATAGGCTGAAGCCAAACTATGAAGGGTTGTAACTGTCAAGGTTAGACCCTCGAATTGTCTGTGGCTGTCTCCTCCATAGGATCATGAACTCACTAGGGAGAGAGGTTGTGTCTAGTTTGTCTTTGCATCTCAAGTGCCTATTGAAGGATGTGGGCTTAGAGAGTGCTCAGAGAATGTCTGCCGAAGAGAACAAATGATTATATGAACATATGAGTGAAGGAGGAACTGAAGTGGACCTTGAATTCGCTGAGCAATTAGCTTCCTAAGCAAGAGAACAGTATAATAAGGAAAATGTAAACAATATGTTAGACAAGCACCACTGGTGAGATGTAACCAAAAAGCACTTTGTGTTTTTCTCTCACTGTTCTTCTGATTTTTTCCTTTTTACAGCCTTATTGAAGTATAATTGACCTAAACTGCAAGTAATTTAAATCAAACAATCTGACAGGTTTTGATATGTATACACCCACGTTTAACCATTGCCACAACCGATATAGGAAACATACCCATCACCCCCAGAAAGTTTTCTCCCTGTGGCCTCTAATAGGCTTTGTGACGGAGCTCCGTGTGGGGTTTATCCAAGAGTGCTCTCAGGAGCACCACCTGGGCAGGAATGAGGGCAGCAGGCCTGGAGAGAGGGAAGAGTTGGGGTTGAACTGTGAAGTATGTACAACAGAGGCCCTGGGCCAGCCCAGCCCATGTGGAACACTGTAGCTGGCATTGCCTTTCAGAGTTGTCCCACATTGAGATGAAGGGGTACAGCCTTTGTATCCCCAAGTCCATCAGTTATGAGGTCAGGACATTCCCCTGAAAGGACTTAAATTTTGGCAGATCCCTTTGGCCCAAGGCAGTTCCTGGAGAGGGACTGAGCTGTGAGCTTCCGCAGGTGCCACTGCAGCAACTGTTGACGTAAAACAGTGTGGGTGGGCCACCACAGCACCCTCCTCCAGTGGTCATGTGAAGAGGTCCACCAGTAGACTGGCCTCTTCCTGGCCCTTATGGAGTGAGGAAATGAAGCGTCTCTTTATAAAAAGAATCCAGACCAACCAAACCAAAGTTTCACCTGCATTGTGCCATGCACTGCACTTTATGTTCCTCACCTCATTACCACAATAACCCAATAATGCCCCAGTGCAGCAAATGAGGCACTGAGGCACAGAGAGGCCATGTAATCACCCAAGATCACATCATTAGTGAGCTCAGACCCAACTCCAGGCAGCCTGGTCCTACTGTACATTTTCAGTTATTATAATCGGCTGCCTCTCCGAGCTCACATTTCCACTCACATTCCTGTATTCTGTTTTATATTGTATATGTTATCTTTTAAAAGGTACTATTTTTGCAGGTTATATCAAAATGTGAAAATTGGCAGTGTGACACACACTTCTTTTAAATAAATCACTCGATGTCTGTATTGGAAATTACCCAAGTAACATTTGCAAAGTTATGTCGTATTTTGTCACCACATTAAGAAAGGCTATCATTATAACTTGTAATTGTTGATGGAATAAAAACACCATCCTACAATTAGTCTGACTTAAAGAAGTTAGAGATGGAAAACATATATATATGTATATATATAAATATATAACATATATTTATATATAAAATACAAGTGTGTGTGTGTGTGTGTGTGTGCATGCGCGCACATGCGTGCACTCTCCACCAGAAAGAAGAACGTAAAAGCCCAGATACGGAATCTCATTTCTTATTAATCAGGAAAGGGTCATCTTTTACTGAATCAACCTAGGAACTGAGAGATGCCAAACTTGAACTATGCAGATACTCTGATCAAACTCATTACCTATTGTATCTGACAAAGTTCAGTCAGAGAAGCAAAACCACTAAGGCAGATTGGATATACTAAGAGATGCATTATAGGGATTTGACTTTACACAATTGGCGTAGTTGGTTAAATAGTCTATATAAAGCTATGCCACCTATTTCTGGTACTGGAGCCTGCAGTTCTCAGACAAGGCCATTAGGAAGAAAAGATGGATATGAAATGGGGGAAGGAAAAAATGGAACCTGTGAGGATGAGCTAAAGACGGATACCCACTGCCTCTAAGCCTCCTATTTCAATGGCGGTGTCCTGCAAGGGAAGCTGGCACCCTTCATCACAGAACTAAGCACACACCTGGTCCAAGAGTCAGAGAAGCAGCAGGCAGAAGTGCAGCAGGAGCCAGAGGTGAGCCAGCAGATCAGCTGCTGCATGGGACAGCATGCTGTGGGCTACAGCAGCACCATGTGACTTGCCCTGACCTTCTGGGCATCTGGAATCTGGCTGCTGCTTCCCTTCCACCTCTACATCTCCTGCAAAATGGCTCTTGTTGCCCAACTGACTTAGAATTCCACAGGGAAAGGAATTCTGGGCAATGTAGTTTTAGCTAAGTTGACATAATACAAAGGTGTCACATCAATTCCTGAGGGCTGATCTAGCACAAGAGGGAAGTAACCAGATGTTCTGCCTAAGAAAATGTCACCTTAGGCCTGGCGCGGTGGCTCACACCTGTAATCCCAGCACTTTGGGAGGCCGAGGTGGGTGGATCACGAGGTCAAGAAATCGAGACCATCCTGGTCAACATGGTGAAACCCCGTCTCTACTAAAAATACAAAAAATCAGCTGGGCATGGTGGCGCATGCCTGTAATCCCAGCTACTCAGGAGGCTGAGGCAGGAGAATTGCCTGAACCCAGGAGGCGGAGGTTGCGGTGAGCCGAGATCGCGCCATTGCACTCCAGCCTGGGTAACAAGAGCGAAGCTCCGTCTAAAAAAAAAAAAAAAAGAAAATGTCACCTTAGATCTGTTCAAAGCAGCCATTGATATCGTATAGGCAAGGACTTAGGATTTTTCCAAAGAAATAGTGATCATTTACTAATCACCTGGCACTGTGTTCGCTAAGCAACTGACACTGTGTTCACTACTTTGCATCCATTACCCCAGTTAACTGTTGAGGATGGTAACATGATTAGAACCCCTATTTTGCAAGTAACTGCACTGAAGCTTAGAGACACTCGTTGGCTTGCTCAAAGCCACAGAGTAAGCTGCAAATCTGAGACTGGAATCTCTCTGATTCCATAGTTCCTATCTGTCACCAGTTTTCACTGCTGTTAGTGATAAAATTATAAATAGTAAATAAATAAATAAGGGCTTTTTTTTTTTTTAATTTCAAAACCTAAGTGCTCCTGTGGCACTGGTTACAGAAAATCTTCTCAATCATCATCACCTTTTATGAGAATCTGAGATGAGCCAGACTCTTCATTGCATTAATGTAGCCCTGCTTTTTCCTGGGTAGACACTGAGAGAAAGTCTGAGATCCACAGTGAATTAGATCTAGAATAGAAACAGTAGATATTCTCCCCTCACAAATGAGGAAGGAGTAGGGAAGAGAAAAATATTGAAAGCCCAGAAAGAAATTTAAAGAAGAGAACCACTGGCTTGAAAAAAGGAAATGTTGTGGCCAACGAACATGTGAGAAAAAAAAGACCAGTATCACTGATCATTAGAGAAATGCAAATCCAAACCTCAATGAGATACCATCTCACACCAGTCAGAATGACGATTATTAACAAGTCAAAAAAAACCACTGATGCTGGCAAGGTGGCAGAGAAAAAAATTACGCTTTCACACTGTTAGTGGGAATGTAAATTGTTCAGCCACTCTGGAAGACAGTGTGGCAATTCCTCAAAGACCTAGGGGCAGAAATACCATTTGACCCAGCAATCCCATTACTGGGTATATACCCACAGGAATATAAATCATTCTATATAAAGACACGTGCACATTTATGTTCACTGCAGCACTGTTCACAAGGGCAAAGACATGGCATCAACCCAAATGCACATCAGTGATAGAATGGATAAGCAAAATGTGGTACATATACACCATGGAATACTATGCAGCCATAAAAAGAACAAGATTCCTTTTCAGGGACATAGATGGAGCTGGAAGCCATTATCCTCAGCAAACAAACATAGGAACAGAAAACCAAAAACCTCATATTTTCACTTAGAAGCAGGAACTAAACAATGAGAACACATGGACACAGAGAGGGAAACAACTCACACTGGGGCCTCTTCAGGGGGGATTGTTGCAGGAGGAAGAGCATCAGGAAGAATGGCTAGTGGATGCTGGGCTTAATACCTAGGTGATGGGATGATCTGTGCAGCAAACCATCACATTTACCTGTGTAGCAAACCTGCACATCCTGCACATGTACCCCAAAGCTTAAAATAAAGTTAAAGGGAAAAAAAATTTTTTTAAGTTATAGGCTGGAATTAAAAGAAAAAAGGAAAAGAAAAAGGAGATGTTCTTCAGAGCTAAGGTGGGAAGAAAAAAGGTGTGTGAACAGAAGAAAAATGCACATACATTGTCCAAAAAAATGTGTCTAGAATCATGAGCAGATAAAATAAAAGTTAGAAATTTTGCTGAGGGCCAGACACAAGTCTCACATCACTCAGTCAAACCTCTGTAAATGTGCATTGTCATGAGCAAGAGGCCCTTAACTTTCCCCCATTTCCTAAACCTTAAACAGGTTTCTTCCTGATTTGATCCCCCGCCTTCCCTTTTCTTAGAGCATTTACTTTAGAAAACTTGTATTTGTAGATCCTTTCTCTGCTCCTTTGAGATGTAAATGTTTTTGAAAGCTTCTTACCAGTTTTACAACCCTAGAATGTCTTTCCCAAGGACCTGGAAGCCATCTCTTTGAAATGTAAATACACCCCTACTTACTAGCTTTTCTTTAGGATTTTTGACTTCACTACAGTGGGAAAGCAATATGCATTCAGAAATAATCCATATTTCAAATACCCATGCAACCACTCTGCTTTTCACTTTCAGTACAATATGCAACAAATTACATCAAACAGTCAACACTTTATTATAAAATTGGCTTTGTGTTAGATGATTTTGCCCAATTGTTGGCTAATATAAGTATTCTCAGAACATTTAAGCTAGGCTGGTCTAAGCTATGATGTTCCGTATGTTAGGTGTATTACATGCATAGTAACATTGTCTGTTATATTTAAATTTCTTCGGCTGTTCCTAAAATATCTTTTGTTGCTTTTTATTTTCTAATCCAGTAGCCATTTAAGGTTCATATACTTTCTTGATTGTTCTGCCTCTTTTGTCACTTTAAACCTAGGCAAATCTGCATGTTTTTGTGTATGGCCTGTGTTTTTATGACACTGACTTTTATAAAGACTCCAGGCCTATAGAATAAATCAGGTTCTAGATACGCCTGTTATTTTTCTCACTAGATTCGAGCTTTCCAATAACTACACAGTACATATTCTTTTCAAATACACATGGAGCATGCACCATGATAGGCCATCTGTGAAACCATAAAGCAACTATCAAAAATGTCAAAATTATGCAAAGTTTCTCAGAAGTTGGTTATGATTCTAGGTCAAAGATGTTGTGAATATGGTGGAAAAAGGAAATAGTGACCCATCAAAGGTTGGAAGAATTGCCTTATTGGATGCTACTGGGGTGGTCTCTCTATCTGTCACCAGTTTCACTACAGCAGAAGTTGCAGTCACAGAAATTCCTAAAGAAGAGACATGTACCCCCAAACCTAAAATGCAATAAAAAAAACTTTTAAAAAAATAATAAATGAATAAATAAATAAATAAATACTTTTAAAAAAAAAAAGAAGAACAAGAAGAGACGGGCCCTGGAATGGGTGCAATAGATGGAATGGGAGGTGGTGTGGGAGGTGGCATTTTCTAATTCTTAGAATAGGGCTTTACCTTTAGTAATGAACGGTGGCAGGAAGCCCAAGGCAGTATTCCTCACCAATAACTTCAGTTGAGTCAATTGGAGAAAACGATGAAAAGGCTGGGTGATGTTTAAGAAATCACTATAACCATCAGTTACTGGTTTCAGTTGACAAAATATGTGGTTTACTGCTGTCATTGTCTATGCCTACAGATAATTTATTTTGTATTTTTTAATAAAACGACAAGTGTACATTCCTGAAAAAAGAAGTCAAAGATTGAAATCCTATGGAGGATGTTCTCTGACCATATCAGTATTAAATTAGAAATTAATAGTAATAAGGTATCTAGAACATCTCCAAATATTTAGGAAATAAACCGAAGAATACTGAAAATATCTCAAAATTTCGTGACATGCAGCCACACTCTGTGCAAAAGGACATTTATAACTTTGATATACTCAAAAAGAAGGAAATGCTCAAGTCAGTGAGCTAAGCTACAAGTTCAACTCAAAGTAAATGTAAAGAAGAAAATAACAAATATGAGTAGAAATTAGTTGAAGTGTGAAACATCAGATATGTCCATTGTAAAAGCACATTTTTCTTTTTGCCCAATCTGAAATGAAACAAGAGAGAAAACAAGTATTAAAAAATTACTTTTAAAATTAATACAATTGATAATTTTATTCATAGTAACTAACAAGTAGTCTCACAAACACTTGCTGAGACTAATCAAGGAGAAAAAAATAAAAACATGAATTACTAATATTATGAATAAAAAAGGTACCCACCTAAAAAAATCTACTTATGTTAAGAGGATAATAAGGTAATACTATGAAGATATGTCTATTGCAAAAGTGTACTTTTCCTTTTACCCCCAAATAATCTCTAGGGAAATACTTTCAGACTACATAAATATCCTGTTCTGCAATAACCTTTCACCCAGTGGTTTTGGTATTCACTGACCATTCTTGTTTGAATCAATTATTACATTAGTGTTGAAGATACTAATTTTATCATTGTATTATTCCATGTACATTTATCAGCTAGCATTATTTTATGAAAAGAGCCTTTCTCCTCTCTCTCATCTTATTGCTATGAATTCAGTTTTGATTCAAAGCGTTGTAATGAATTATCATCATTCTTTTTGATTTGTAACCTGTCCCAGGACAACTTTTATATTTTTCTTTTTAATGAACCCATTAGTCTGTGTGCACTTACTTGCCTTTTGACGTGAGATTTTTCAGTCTTACCTTGTAAATTCCCTGCTCTGGAAATAGTCATTTTCTCTAAGGAGCACTTTAGTAGTGAGTGGTATTTAGCAATCCAGATCTAAGTGTCAATTGTGCTTGCTGCAATTGAAGTGGCATTGCTTAGAAGTCCTTTCAGCAGACAGAGCTAGGAAGTGTGCAGATACGTATGTCTGTGTTGTCTATCTATCTGTCTATGTATGGAAATCTCATCCTTGTCCCTCTGGTTGATTTACAACCCTATGTAGTTTGTCATCATTTATAAAAGTAAAAACCTTGCTTCACCAGAACATCAGTATATTTACGCATTTGTTTTATCCTATTAAACACACAAATTTTAGATGTATACCACCAATGCCACCATTAAGAACAAACTTGCTAAGTAGATGTCAGTAGCTGCTTGTGATTCTTTCTGATTTTATACTATATTCTATTGAGCATGTATAGTCAAAGCCCTGCTTAAGTTACTTGACTCCATTTTTTTCTTCTCTGTCTGATTATTATCAACTAGATACGCAGTTGGGTTGGGTTTTTTTCTGTTGACGTCCAAGCTTAGTGACTGCCTTTTCATCTTTGTACTGTATTTTTGAATATTTAAAATATTTACATGGTTCAAACCTAAAGCTGTATTAAAATAGTCAGCTAAAAGAGATATCATATATTCCTCTACCCTCCATATTGTCTTTACACTTCCTGTAAGTAAATATTTTCATTGATTTCTGGTTTATATTTCCTGTTTCATTTTGTAAGAATAAGAAATTTCCCCTTGTTTCTCACATGGTTGATCACCTATTATGTCCACTCCACTAAGACTTGCTTTATTTCATTAAACAATATATCCTGGATTCACAGAGAGCTTCCTTATCCCTCCCTCTGGGCTGCGTTATACACCATCGTGTGGAGTACGATATTTAATTCAACCATTCTCCTTTGGGTGATCATTTAGACTGACTGCAATGTTTTATCACCACAAATGATTTCTTAATGAATAACTTTGCACACATGCTGTTTCATGTTTGTGAAGGTCTATCTTCAAGGAACATTTCAAGTGGGTTTCCTTGGTCAAAAGGTCAGTGCGTATATAGTTTTGTTAGATACTGCCAAATCCCTTCCAGAGGGATTGTATTCTTCTGCATTCCCAAGAGAGTATGAAAGTATCCGAATTTCCAGAAACTTGACAAGTGTGTTATCTAAATTTCGAACTTCTTACCAATCTGGTAGATGAGAAATGTTTTCTTCATAATGTTCTAATTTGTATTTTATTATGATTAAAACTGAATATTTTTTCTGTATTTAAAAGCCACTTCATACCTTTTTGAGAACTCTTTGGGGGGCTTTTTCCATGTTATATCCTATTTTGCAGTTTTCTCTTGATTTTAAAAAAGTCTTTATTTCTTGGAAAAAAAAATAGTCTCTTATCATGAAAGAAGTCTCCTACTGTGTCACTGGTCTTTTGACTTTGTATGTGGTGCTTTGTCATGTAAAAATATTTTTATTATTTTTATGTAGTTAATATTATCAATCTATTTCTAGATTTTGGATTATAGTTTCAAGGTTTCTCCATGCCCAGTTCAAGAAAGAAATCACTCCTGTTTTCTTCTATGACTTACATGGGTTATTTTTTTACATTTAGTTCTCTGATTCATTTGGAGTTTGTTCTGGTGATTGGTACAAGACATGAAACTACTTTTTTTCCAAATGAGTATCCAGTTGTCCCAACATCCTTTACTTTTAAACCATTTTTTCCAAAACAGATGGAATTTAAGGCCTATAATTTGTTCTATGTGTGATGGATGAGCTGAGATGCCAAACAGGGAGCAATGGGCCAATCCAAAGATTGGCAATGATGAGAAACCACTGTTACCTCTAGGCTAAAGTATCCAAGGGAGGAAAAAATGCTCCTGAAGCCCTGGGTTTTGGACCACCAAACAAATGCTAAAATCATGGTAATCTATCCAGTGAGATCTGAAGCTATAGCAGAGCTGCAGTGGCTACCTAAGTATGGAGAAATGTGTAGAGATGCCTCCTTTCCTCCTGCCTACCAATCTCCCACTAATAAGTACCATTGGCAAAACCCAGATGGAAGTCAATTGATGGGGAGCCTGAGAAATGCATTCTACAGAGTTTAGCCTCCTTGCAAAATGTAAGAGAGTTGTGGGGAAAAGAAAGAAGATTTCTCTGAGGGCAAAGGACCAGCAGAGTACTCAACAAAAAATCTAAGAGCCGGGTGCAGTGGCTCACATCTGTAATCCCAGCACTTTGGATGGCTGAGGCAGCTGGATCACCTGAGGTCAGGAGTTTGAGACCAGCCTGGCCAACACGGCGAAATCCTGCCTCTATTAAAAATACAAAAATTAGCTAGGCGTAGTGGTGGGTGACTGTAATCCCAGCTACTAAGGAGGCTGAGGCAGGAAAATTGCTTGAACCCAGGAGGTGGAGGTCAGTGAGCCGAAGGTCAGTGAGCCCAGATTACACCACTGCACTCCAGCCTGGGCAACAGAGTGAGACTTCAAATTAAAAAAATAAATAAATAAAAGTAAGAAGAGAGTTCTTTATCTTTTCATTATAGGGAATCCCCAGAAGATATCATGCAACTCATTAACACTCTAGTAACAAAATCTCTCTAAGTGAATAAGAAAGGTATATATTGGTTTAAAGATAGACTATAATACAATCTTCCTATTAGTTCCAATCATCTTCCCTGGAGATAATCTGAATCAGTAAGACTTTTATTATTGTACTTGTTGGATGAAGAAAGATTGAGGAAACCAAGAGTATAGAGATGAAGCTAGGAAGATTAAAAACCTAGAATTATTTATGGAGAAATTAGAGCATACAAAAGACTAAGACTGAGATCAAACTCAAAACAATTGAATGAAAAAGTTTCAAATTTATTTCAAAACAAAGAAAATCAAATTAAAAAAATAATAATAATGAGCCATATACAGTGAAGGCAGGAGGGCAGGAGTTTAGATACTCAGAAAAAAACAAAATTTTCTCTTTTACCTGTGATGATTTCTTTTTTTCTTTCTTTCTTTCTTTCTTTTTTTAAATGGAGCCTTGCTCTGTTGCCCAGGCTGGAGCATAGTGGCGTGATCTCAGCTCACTGCAACCTCCAGGGTTCCAGCGAACCTGTAAAGAAAACCAGTAGCATATCTGCATAATATCTTAGGAAATCAAGGGCTCAAAATCAAACACTTTGATAGTTTGCACTTCAGTGATTCAAGAACTAATTCTGCAGTTGGAGGGTTCTCTAGGACCTTCGGTTCCACTTATTTCTCCTCTTGTTTCCTCTCTTCTTCTGCGTCCTCTTCCGCACTGGATGGGATCATGATTTTTGGGAAGGACAGTCAAAAGGGGAAACAAGTCAGCTCAAGCAAAAATATCCTGGCACACGGTGGATGAAATAAACAATGATAGTATGTAGGATACCATTAGTCATTGTCATTCTGCATGCTCCAGCACCAGTAAAACCATCTTAACCAAACACCCTTGGATAATTGTTTCCCATGACTAATACATAGCCGCTGATCCAGAACTTAAGGAGTGTGAGTGATAAACAATAAACCTGCTTGGGATAATGTGATTGATTGTAATTCCACTTGAAATAAATGTAACAAACAGCAATGAGCCATCTAGTTAACCATGCAGCACAACTGTAATTGTTAAGGTTTTAAATTTCATTATACAGTGTCCTTTCCCAGAAAAAAAAAAAAAAATTCTGCTCCTTGGATGAGGAAACATTGAATCATTGTTCTTTACCTGGACACATGGTTTCCACTGATCACTTGGCTTGTTTTATTTCACTCTGGTTTCTAGAAAACATGGAGGCTGTCTATAGCCAGTAGATAAGACTAAGAAAAATACGTGTTAACTTAAACCAAGCAATTTTATGTCCCTATCCCTATTATTGATCTATTCTTTTTCAGCCACTTCCAATTGTTTTGTATTTTCTACATTCCTATATGGTTGTCTGCTGCAGGTTGAGTAATCTGGAAACAGATGCAGAGATGGAGTTTGTAGTACAAGTTGCTTATTTGTAATTATCACTGATGAAGAG
Organism: Sapajus apella; assembly: GCF_009761245.1. Classification (NCBI taxonomy): domain Eukaryota; kingdom Metazoa; phylum Chordata; class Mammalia; order Primates; family Cebidae; genus Sapajus; species Sapajus apella. Next base: position 6,203,593 of record NW_022437011.1, on the reverse strand, counting down.
AAAAAGGAGGAGGTGGGATTGGGAAGAAGAAGAATGCAGGCCTAATCAAAACTTTGTCAACCTAACAGGGCACTCTGAAGTAACCGTTACCCACACATGCTTCACTCAGTCACCAGACACAGGCTGCCCCAGCAAGAAGGAGACCTCAAGCAAGGCAAGTCTCTAAACTGAGGCAGAATCTGAAGGAGCTGAGTTATGGAGATGATCTGTGGTATGATTACATCCACTGGGCAGCAAATCCTTCCTTGAGGGAGAAGCTGGAAGGCACATCAGAGTCTACCACAGTACCCCCTTTTTGGCTTTGATTCACATTTCTGTATGGAATGGAAGACCGGATCCTCCAGATGTCTGCTATGCTTCTCATCCTAAAGCAAGACTTAGAAGAGAGATGTTGGTGAGATAAACAGCAGGGCCTAAAGCTGGAGTGGCTCTCAGAGTTCCACCTAATACTCTTCATCTCCTTTCTTCCCTGGCATTTTAAGTTCCATTAACCCTCAGCTACCACTTCTACTGGCCCGGCTGCCTTCTGTTAGTCTGACTCAGACCTTCAGCCCTAAGGACTGAGTCACCGGCCACCATGCTCTTTGGCTGCAGTCACTGGGCCAGTCAATTTACAGTCACAATTGGGAAAGGGAGTACTAAGTTAGGACCAAGTGGATGGGTTGAGTCTTATACAAATTCCTCTCTGCCTCTATTGTGCAATAGCACTACCTCCTCTTAATGATTAGAGTCAATTACACTGCCAAGATAGTGACTTCCTACTTTCGGTGCCTGTACACAAAGAGATCAGAGTGCCCAAGTGAGAACTAAAGCTTGTAATTCAATGGGACTTTTGCTATGTCCCTTGGGAAAATGTTATCCTCTTTGAAGACTAGGATTGTTAATCTAGCAGAACCCAGAATTACAGGGAAAGAAAACACAATAACTTTCAGTGAGTCATTGAGAGGGATGGTAAGTGGGACCACTTCTGTTTTTGCCCTTAATTCCTGTGTCCATGTTCTTCCTTCAGGGACACAGCACCATATAAAGATCATTTATTTGATGCCAATACTGAATTCTAGATGATGGTACTCTGTCTGTGTAGAGTATTACCTCTGAACCTCTAATGTTCTATCAGGCCAGTAGTTTCGGAGCAGAGTATATGACATTACCAATGAATTCTCTGGTTATAGACACACTCATGAACTTCTTTTGCTATAAAGTGCATCCCTTGGTCTGGTGCAATGTTAAGTAGGAACCATGCCAGTGAATAAAATACTCAATAAGCTTTTGGATAGTGGTGCTGGCTGAGATCATTTGGGCGGGAAAGGCAAACTCATACTCAGAATGCATGTCCATTCCTGTGAGACATGTGAAATTAACCACTAACCCATCCAGGATGAAATGAGCCCGACATCATAAACGTGCCATCTAGAGGCCAATTGTTCTTCTTCAGTGAGTAATAATGTCATATTAACCTCTGTCTCTGTTGCTGACATATTAAATATTCAGCAGTGACCATAGCTAGCTAAGCCTTGGTGAGTGAGAGTCCATGCAAATCCTTCATCCTTGGTGCCATCATTTATGTATCCATTTCGCCAGCACTGGTATGGCCGATGACAGGCTGGTTGATGCTGGCTGGGTAGGTCACTTTGTCTACTTGGTTGTTTAGCCTCACTTCCATGATATATGCTATCTGGTGGGCACTCATGTGTGATACAAAGATCTTCACAATTCGTATCCATTCACATATGACATATATCTATTCACATGCCTCTACTCCACCTTCTTGTCACCAATGTTCCATCCTTTCTCCCTCCAGGTTTGCAGCCAGGTAGGCAGGCCGTTCATCACTGTCCATGAGTTTGTATGGATTTAACCTCAAGTTAGCTCTCTTTCTATGAAAGGAAATAAGCAGGTCCATCTTTCTGGATTGGGAGGATTTTCTTGTCCTTCAAACTATCTCTGGATGAGATTAATTGAATGAGATTTAATGAGATTTGAATAGTTGCCATCTATTTTGACTTGTACCCAAATACTAAGCCAACCTATCTATATGCCAAAGTCAGAGTTTTTCCCGTTCTTTACCTGGTATATTAAATTATCCACATAGCCATAGATATGAGCCAAGGAGGTACACCGGCACCACAGTGATGGATGCCAAGAGGACTGGAGCCCCCTGTTCATGCTCAAGCTTGCTTGAAATTTCTGGTCTATCCAGACCTCAGTCCTGGGTATACCACTTTCATTTTACAACTAATTGTGCTTGGGCACAGCTCACCTAACTTAGTATATCCAGTATGACTCAGCTCATAATGGACAGTTTTAGACATATAGTCACTTCGTTTCTCAGGGTCAAGTAATCTAGCTCTACTTGGATCCAGTAGCTGCCAGAAGTTGTTTTCAAAAGACATATGATTCTCTGCTGCAAATGAAGGCCATGCTCCAGAACCTCAAAGCACACATGTGATTCTTTCACTAGTGCTTGACCCAAACCATAAATGACATCTTTTCGTACCAGTGACAATCTCTAATAGTATTTTGTCTGTCAGATTGTGTGGCCCAAGCAGCAGGGCTTCTTGAACCACAGCCTGGGCCTCCTGGAGAGACGTTTCCTGCTCTGGGCTCCACTCAACACTGGCAACCTTGAATGCTTCCTAGAACATGCGCTGAATAGAATATGTAGGTGTGGAATTGCAATCCACAGAGCCCAAAGAAGCCTACAAGTCATGGTGCTTCATTCTTTGGAGGGGGGGACATCACAAGACCGAATAATTTGTCTTTCATTTTGGAGGGAACATGCCAGTGTGCTCCTGATTCCGGTACTTTTGAAAGTTTTAGATTTCAAAAATTTGTAAATCTTCCCCGCTGGAAGATTTTATCCCCTATACCCTGGGGTACATGCGTCTTGTTAAGATCTCCAGTATGCTGACCACCTCTTGCTTATCTGTCCCAATCAACATATCATCAATGTAATAAATCAATGTAACATTCTTCAGTGTCTTCAGGCAGTCCAGATCTCTTTGTCCTGTATTATGACACAGGGTAGGATAGTTATCGTAAGCCCTTGAGCAAAATCATAAATATATATGGCTGTCTACTCCACATGAATGTGAATGATATCTGATTGTCTTTTACGATTCAAGATTTAAAAAATTCAAAACAATGACAACATACTTGATGCCTATTAATCTACCCAAACAAAGATATAACATGTAGCCCATAGCTGTAATCAGAACTACTATTTCCTTGAATATGCAGGTAGTCTATAGTTACCATCATAGTGCCATTGGCTTTTGCAGGTACCAAATTGACCAATTAAATGGAGGTATCTTTGAATATCACCCTGTATCCTTTAAAATCTTTAATATGCCGTTAATCTTCACCGCATTCTTTCTGCAGGATGCCATATTATTTTTACTTTACTATCTTTACTGGGGGTGGTAGGCAATTTCAAAGCCTTCCACTTGTGTTTCCCTGCTGTCATAGTTCTTACCCAACATGATTAGGACTCAATGTGGAGGTTACATCAACTGCCGAGTATGCCAAATTCACTTAACATTCTGGGACAAGGAAAATGACCATCAGGTGGGTTCATGGACCCAGTGGATCTTCTGTAAGCTCACATTTGCCAGAACCCCACTTATTTCCTGTTCATCGTATCCCACCATTCTAACAAGTGGGCCATGATGAGGCTTTGGGTCTGTAGATATTAATGTCAACTCAGACCTTGTGTCCAAGAGGCCTGAAATGCCTAGACATTCCCTTTTCTCTTTTCCCCAGTAAAAATTGGTCACGTAGATGGCCATAGTATCCTTTGGGGAATGATTGAGGAAATCATTACCATGTGAAGAACCTAGGGTTCTTTCTCCTAGAAATTGGCCTACCTCTTCAATCCATTCCAGGTTTGAAAACTAAATCAGATCCACAAACTGGGCAAGGGATTATGACTTTTCCAAAAGACTATATTTTTAGAGCAATTTTGGGGTCACAGCAAAATTTAACAGAAAATACAGAGACCTCCCACACATCCCCAATCCTCACACATATACAGTCTCCCCAATTATAAACATCACACACTAGAGTGGTACATTTGTTATAATCACCGAATCTACATTGACAAATTAATATCACCTAAAGTCCATAGTTTACATTAGAGTTTATATTAGGGTGTTGTACACTCTATAGGTTTTGATAAATGTGTAATGTATTCACTCTTTTTTTTTTTTTTTTTTTTTTGACATGGAGTCTCATTCTGTCACCCAGGCTGGAGTGCAAAGGTGGAACTTCAGTTCACTGCAACCTCCACCTCCCAGGTTCAAGTGATTCTCCTGCCTCAGCCTCCTGAGTAGCTGGAATTACAGATGCGTGCCACCACGTCCGGCTAATTTTTGTATTTTAGCAGAGACAGGGTTTCCTCCATGTTGGTCAGGCTGGTCTCGAACTCCTGACCTCAGGTGATTCACCCGCCTCGGCTTCCCAAAGTTCTGGGATTACAGGTGTGAGCCACCGTGCCCAGGCTGTATCCACTCTTAATTATAGTATCATATAGAGCAGTTTTACAGCCCTAAAAATCCTCCGTGATGTGCCTATTAATTTCTCCCTTCCCCCAACTCCTAGCAATCACTGATCTTTTTACTGTCTTTATAGTTCTGTCCTTTCCAGAATGTCAGCTGTTTGTTGGAATCATACAGTATACAGCCTTTTCAGATTGGCCTTTTCATTTAGTAATACATATTTATGGTGTGGGATTACGACTTTTTATTAGAATGACATCCTCAGCCTGCCAGTCATCGTTGCTTGATTTTTCTACAGGCACAAACTGAAAAGTACTCTAGTCAGTTACCTCTTTGTGCCCTTAAGGATGCTATGTTCTATTAACCATTTTGATAACTCTGTGAGTTATATTTCCTTAACTTTCCCTCCAATCTTGCTGGTCATTGCAATAATTACAACAGTCTGGTTTCAGATGTTCAAGTACCTCTACCTGGCCTCTATTATTTCAGGGTTCTCTCATGCCCATTGTTATCAGCGAGTCAAGTGCTGTAACAGGCTATCCTGCCATCAGCTTTGGCTTAAAGTGAGGAATCATGAATGAAAATTTCAGTGATCCTGGTGGACCTTTAGCCAGTGCATTTCTGATGCCTTTGGTAAAAAGATGTGTCCTCTGAGCCCCCATGAACATGGTCAGCTCAGGGGCCTTCTAGCCAAACAGGATATATTGATTCTAGCATCCTCGTATCTATAAGCTTTTTATTTCCTTCCTTCATCTTTTGCCATGAAAGTTCTGTCACTTCAACTTTGTGTGATGTGAACTATTGCTTTTTTATGTTTCCAGAGACCATCCTAGGAGTAAGTATACACCGTCCCCCTGGAACCTTGCCAAGATGTTAAATCCTACAATTGAAGAGAACATTACCAAGTCAATAAACCCTCCACCATCTAATTTTTATTACAAGACCCCTTGGTCAAGCATCCTCAGAATACCATTCCAAATATACTCCCCTGGCTTTTTCTAATACATGTTGGCTAGTTCCTATAGCTTTTTTGAGAAATTGTCCCTTTCCTGACTTAATCAGGCTTAGAACATCCTCTGCTATATTATGGGTCTATGGATATTAATGTCAACTCAGATGCTGTGTACAACTTAACCTTAGTTATAGGCCTTGTGGACAGGAAGGAATGTGGAATGGGCCCTGGACAGGCATGCATACCTCATGGGGGTGAGACCTATATAATGTCTTCCAGCACAAGATGACAGCTGCTAACTCTTAATATGGATGGATGGACCATGTCTTCAGGCTCAGAGACTTCAGAGGTACAGTTGACCCTTGAACAACACATATTTTCACTAACTATGTGGGTCCACTTATATGTGTTAGAGATTTTCTTTGACAAAATACAACTCAAAAATACAGTATTGAGAGGATATGAAGCCCACATATATGAAGGGCTGACTTTTTCTCTATGCAGGTTCCATGGAGCCTACTGCAGGATTTGAGTAGGGACAGATTTTGTATATTTGGGGGTGTTAGCACCAATTACTCTAGCAATTGAGGGTCAACTGGGAGACAAAAATCTTCTGAGACATCATGTAGATATCTTTATCCCTTCAGAGCTCTAGACTTTCTTAAACAAGTTGCTAATCTGACATGACAGACCTTCCTTAGTTGGGCATTTAGTTCTCTGTGAAATTCAGTCATTCTGAATATGATTTCCCAGGCTTAGACTTTGACTTTCTATATTCTCCCACCAGAGTGTATAAGAGCTTCTCTGCAACCAAGATGTCCTCCAGCCTTTACATCTAGAATTCTATTGCCTGTTACCTATCCTCAGCAACTCATCTTTCTATCGAATATCAGTGGCATTTAACAATAGCTATCCCAAGCCATTGTGCTTGTCATTACCATTTCTCTGGTAAGTTTCAAATGTATATTTCCCACTTACCAATGCAATCTCTTCCACAAGTATCACATCCCAATTCACCACAGGTGAAAACTTAACTGTACCATCACCTTGTTTTATGGGCCATCTGTGTTCCATCTATGACCAGTGATAGGGTCAGTGCCAACTACATGGTGGCAATCCAGCTCAAACACCCCATCTTAACACTACGCTGAGCCCTAGTTTCTCCATCCATTCCTGATACCAATTAATACAGGTTAGGTTTTCCAGAAGTAGGCACTGATATAATCGAGTTTAAGACGAAAAACATTTATTAGAGATCAACATTTTTTAAAGGAGGGAAACAGTATTGGGCAGAGGAAGAAATCAAACTATGATAATGTGGGCAATATAGCAGCAAGCCTTGGAAAGAGTATTGCTCATAAGCATGTTCCTGAAATGGGGTCTGTATTCTTTCACCTTGCTCAGTCACAATATATAGTCCATCCTAGAAAGGATGCGGCCCCAGGTAAGGTGGCTCTTTGTACCTGTGTCAGACCCTGAAGAATGCAGCAGCTGGAGGCTATCCGCTGACTGCTATTCCTGCACACTTCCTTCATTGAAGCAGGATTTCCATTCTGACCACACCATCTTAAATCTTTTTTTAAGGCAGAACACACATGTCTTAGTTTGTTTTCTGCTGCTGTAACAGAATACCACAGACTGGGTCATCTATAAAGAAAAGGGATTTATTGGGCTAATAATTCTAAAGGCTGGGAAGTCCAAGATCAAGGGCCACATCTGGTGAGGTATTTTTTACTGTGTCATAACATGGCAGAAGGCACCACATGCAAAGGATCATCCCTTTGTGAAAAGGAAAAGGGTAAGCTTGAGAGACAGAGAAGAAGGAGACTGAACTCCCACAATAACCCCCTCCCAGCATAAGGGTGTTAATCCATTTATGAAGGTGAGGCTCTAATAACCTAATCACCTCTTAAAGGTCCCACCTCTTAATACCATTACAATGATAATTAAATTTCAACATGAGTTTTGGAGGAGACATTCAAGCCACAGCAATCAATAAATATTTCATATGGGTTTCAGTTTGCTTTTGAAAGAAACCTTTAATAGGTTACAAGCCAATTATAGCTTACATAAATCCTGTAAAAGCATAACCTTTGAAATCTGCAAAGTTACGGCCCAAACTGAAAGATGAATAATTTTTCATAAACCATATAAATATAAATAGAATTAAAATAGCATCATTCTCATAATCACTTTGAGACATAGTGCCATTTCCAGTCACCTCCCACCTATTTGTAAATAAAAACACAATTTTTCATTAATTGAGAACAGTCTAGAGCACAAGATTTTCTCCCAGATTTTGTGCTCGCTCTAAAGAAGCTTTGCAGTGATGCTGTCATCAATCAAAATGAGAGAGATCTACCTTTTAAGTGGGTTCAGCATAATGGCTTCTAGCAATTTCAGCCAGAATTTTTCTATGGGAACTGATTTACATTAATTTCTTAACTCTAATGCCTAAGAAGTCTGCTCAATATATTTCTATCTAGGAGAAAGAGCCAGACCTGACTAGAAACCACACAAAGTTGCATACACGAAAGGAACATTCTGCGAGAGGAAAAAGGAGGGAATGTGTGTCCCTAAAGATTCATTTATTTGAAATAGATCTTCATATGCATGGCTTCAATTTCTAAAACAACCTAGTCATTCAATGGACAATAACAGTGTTTCCCCAAAGTGTGATTTATGAATCATCTCCATGAGAATCATTTGCGGTTCTTAAGGAAATAAAGTGCTCATTTATCTAGGGAACCAGAAATTTCTGTGTTTATTGTTTTAACAGGCTAGTTAGGTGATAATGGAGCACACAAAGTCTGAGAACCATAGATCAATAGTATGTTGATCAGTCACAGAGTGTGTTGTTAAGCAATAGTGAAAGTTGACATATGCTGAGCTCTATGTGCCAGCCTCTGCTCTTGTAAGCTCTTCGTGTGTGTTGTCTCATTTTATGTTCATTATAATTCCACAAGAGAGAAACTATTCTTACTTTCATCTCACAGGTGATAAAACTTAGGGACACACTGGGGAATAGGAAATTTGGAGTTAAAACACAAGAAGTTTAACTGAAAGCTGTACACATTCTTAATCACTAAATTCTACTGTGAGCCTATGTCTGGTTGAGACTGGAAGAAGCAAAACTTAAGTCCTTATGCAGGAAATTTAGACATCCTCTACTCTGAAAGCTGAGCATCTTCTGAACTTTCACTGTTGATGGTGAAGTTCTAATTACTTCTGTGTTTTATATATTGAAAATGATAATTTGAGATGGATGCAACATTCTTCAGATTACAAGTATTTGCCTTATTGAACCAAATATGTGTATGATTTGCTCTAGAAATGATAAAGTACTTTAATTTTAAGAATCCTGAGGATGGGTGCCTTCGCAAAATATCATCTTATCGCTTTTGAAGAGCTTCCTGGCCTGACTCTGACGTATAGTCAACTAATTAACATATCTATAAAATAATTAGCTCATTTCTTTTCTCTCTCATCTATATATTTAAGAAATAATTAGTGCATTTCTTTTCTCTCTCATCTATATATATATTTTTTTCTATATACATTTTTTCTTCTATGAATAAAATATATATATTATATAGATCATAGTATATATATTATGTATATTTTTGTATATAAAAGTTATTAGCATATATTTATATATATTTAAAAGAAATGCACAAATTACTTCTATAAATAATATATAGAGAGAGACAAGAGAGAAAAGAACTAATTATGTCTTTGGGTATGATACATATATGGTATATATAGGGGGTGTGTGTGTGTGTGTGTGTGTATATATATATATATATATATATATGACTGTCATACCATCATTGGCACAACTTTCTAAAATATGGTTTAATTTTTTTAATGAGCTTATCAATAGTAAAAACAAGGACATTATTCATGTCAGAGTTTTATGAAAATATGCTCAGCTGTTTATTAAAAACAGAATATAATGAGACTGTAGTTCCATCATCAGCTGAAAGCCACAAGCCAGTATTCTTTTAAAAGTATTGTATAATTAAGAGTTATCTCATTCTACACTACTTCACTAATCATGATGATGAGGATCCCAATCAGAAGAATATTATCACATGTCAGAGCTAATCTTCTAACTTTGTGGTTGTGTAAGACACTTTTATTGGCTTCTTAATTCATTAGCATTTTATGAATTAAGAAGCCAATAAAAGTGTCTTACACAACCATGGTTAAATCTACTTGTTTCTGATTCTAATAAAAAATAAAATTTCTGTATCCTTTAAACCTGTAAATTTTTTTAAAGAGTCTTGATTTTAGAAAATTTATTTTTAGAATGGTGTTTTATCCAACAAAACATAATTATTAATATCATAGAGCTTCTGTGGAGACTTATAAGAATAGAATTCATTTGTTGCCAGTCTTTTTGGAGAGTTTTGTTCTTGTTTGCTTGCTTGCTTTTCAAGACAGGGTTTCACTCTGTCACCCAGGCTGGAGTGCAGTGACATGCGGCTCACTGCAACCTCAGCCTCCTGGGTTCAAGTGATCCTCATGCCTCAGCCTCCCAAGTAGCTGGGACTGCTAGTTCATGCCACCATGCCCAGAACTAGAGAAGTACCTTAACTTATCTTGAGCAAGCAGAGGAGGAAGAGCATTCAAGCTGGGTCAGCCATGGTGGCTCATGCCTGTAATCCCACCCCTTTGTGAGACTGAGGCAGGAGATAGCTGGAGCTCAGGAGTTAGAGACCAGCCTAGGCAGCATAGTGAGACTCTGTCTTTACAAAAATTTAAAATTAGCCAGGTCTGGTGGTATTTGCCTATATTCCCAGCTACTCTGGAGGCTCAGGCAAGAGGATCATTTGAGCCTAGCAGGTCAAGGTTACAGTGAGCCATGATTGTACCACTATGAGACCCTGTCTCAAATTTTCAAAAAATAAAAAGAACATTCAAACTGATCATGCACACCTAAAATGCCAGCTCTTTGGGGCTACTCGTATGTGATTTTTCAATTAATTATCACCACAACAATTGGTAAAATGCATTATAAACCCTATTATTATTCACCATTTACTTATGAGGAGAGTGAGATTCAATGAGCTAAGTGTTATGTCTAAGATTACACAGTTAATAAGTTAGTCAAAATCCCAAGGCCTTTTCCCATGTAGCATGTCGTCTCCAAAGAAATTACTAGTAGCATATTAATAAACCAATGCAATCTTATTTGCATGTAAAACTAGAATGGTGGGCAACTCTTTAGCCCTAAGTATCACACTTGCACACAGCAACATTTTTAGAGTGTCAGTTATTAAGCTGTGAGTTGATTTCAGATAGTAACCACTCCGATTTATTGTTCAGCAACCCAGGTAGATTGTAGAAGCAATTGAGGTTTTTCTAACAGGCAATGTTTTAATTAAGACAGTTTCTCTCCAGTGATGTCATTAAAGTACCTCAGTGTTTAAAAATCATAGAGCATTTGGTAACATAGCAATTGGTGAGAGTGGGAACTGTTGGGGAAATTGTATTTTGAATTGAGAATTTCCTTTCAAAAATGGGAAGTTGTAAATGAAAGCTAATCCTTTTAGTCTTGTTACTAATGTGAGACTTGCCCTACACCACTGACCTCTTCCTGATCCTAGACAATGCTAAAAGATCATGAATCAAAGCAGCAAAGTTAGAAGACACATCACTCACAGAAGGCGAAGTGTGGTGTGGCGATGAGACTTAATGAAAGTCGCTCTTTAGGCTTCTCTGGTTTTAGTTTTCTTCTTAACCCTCTCCCTCTGTTTGTTGTGTAAACACACAAACACAACAGGTAGGAAACCAACTCATTCCTCATTTGTTTAAACCAATGAATACTCTGCCTCAGAAGCCAAAACAAGCAGCCTTATATAATGAGCGGTGTGTGTGTGTGTGTGTGTGTTTGTGTGTGTGTGTGTGCGCGCGCTATTCTGGGACAGAGGAAGAGACAGGTAGAAATCCTGAGGAGCTATGGTAGGAAGACAGAGTTGCTACCTCCCTTTCAAGCTACGTCGGGGAGAGGGGGTGGGGACTATACCAACCCATCACCACGCTGCATGCCACTCTCACACACAGATGCTTCTCCGTCATGTTCTCTGGGAAATTTCCCCCAGATTAGAAAAAGGACGGTAACACGGTTCTGCCTCGGAAGGCGAGTTTTTACCACTGCAGCACAAAGAACAGCGGAGCGCGCTTTCACATCCTTGCAACTCCACTCACTTGTTCGGCTCTGTACTTCAGCACCACGGAGAGCGGTACATCCTTGGCTGCCACCCATGGGGAACCAGCTTCCCGCGACTCAGCACCGGATTCCGGTCATCTAGAGGAGGAACAAGCCTGCGTATGTTACCCTCAATGTAAGCAGCTATGATGGTTCTTTCATTTTTTTTTCCCAGTAGAGGTTGTGTTCTTGCTGAAATATGGAACTGAACTTTTATTTATCAGCCTTCTTCCTCTAGTACATTGCTTAGATTTTTAGATGGATCCGAGATCTTTCTTATTCCTTGAGTTGGAGAAATTTTTTTCTTATATTGAATGTCTAAGTTTTCAAAGGTATTTGGAAATAGACAACTCATCTAGGTAGCCTATTCCTTTTGTGCTAGAGTAATATAGTTTTATTCCTAGAAGAGTGTATATGTACTGTCTCACCTTTCCCTTCACTACTGACAGCTTTCTAGTGTGGTATGTATGTGGTTGTATTTATCATAATATACATATGGGGATGAGAGAAGGAAGAGGTTATATTCTAATAAGTAACTACCATTAAAGAACTACAGGTGGCAAGAAAGAGATTGTCATTTTTCTTTTTTTATTGTTGAAAATATGGTCTGAGCTACATGTCTCGTTTAGACATCCATTTCAAAATAATAAATATGTTCATAATAAAAGAGGTGTAATCTAGACAGAGCTGTGACATGAGCTTTGAAACTCTGAATCTCAGAATCTCCCCTTTAAATTTGAAATTGTAAATTCACTTATGCATATCAAGTAGACACAACCAAAATGCTGTTGCTATTAATTGTGATTTAAAGGCGTAATGGACTCGGGCAAGATTCAGAAAAGGCAATAATGATTGACCCTGTGTGGTAGCACTCAGTGAATTTTTGCCTCAGAATGCCACCTGCTGGTGGGTCCTATTTCTGAAGTATCAGGCACACATCAGATTTATGAATGAATTCACATTATATCCAGAATATTCATTATGGATGTGATGCGAACCCAATCTCCAAGATCTTTTTAACAATGACATTGATTCAATTACTAAAAAAAAGTACCAGAGTTCTATGTCACAATTATCCTTTCATAAATATTTATTTCTAAAAATACTTGCTCCTGAACTTGGGGGCATGTAGACTAGATAACTCCTTTAGGCAGTAATTAACCCAGAAAAAAATCAGAACTATGTGGAGCCTCATTGAGGCTAATTGCAGAATGCATGGGGTATCTTGGATGAGAGTTACCAGGAGCTCATGCTTAGTAAAAGCAATCAACATTTCCCTCCAGATAAATATTCAGCATGTTACTTTTTTTAGTAATTTCATAATATAAGGGACTCTTACTTTCTAGGTAGTAGATGTTTATTTCAGACTCTTTTCACAGAGGTCAATGAAATCATTAAAAGGTTAAATGTATCTATTTTATTCCAAGAAAACTCTTTTTTAAAAATTTAACTATCAAAACTTGTTTCAGCTCCACCTGGAGCTATACACAATGAGATATAGATGTCCAGTTTTATAACTTCCAACTTCCAAATAGGAATATAAAGATTTTTAGAGTAAAAAGAAAAACAGAAACACATACAAAGCACTATTTATATTTGGATAGGCGGTACCCAGGCAGTTTGAAAAAAACTGAGGATAACTTCTTCTCTAAATGATGTTATTTGGTAGAAAATAAATTACTAATAGGATCACTTATTGACATTCAGGAACACTAGATAATATTTCCATTCCAAGATGCAATGGAAAAACCATCCCACATTAGTAGAATTATTTGGAAAGTATATCTTAATATAATACATTGTAATGAATAAAAGAAGGATACTTTGCTTGTTTCCTGTAGAATTTAACTGGTAAAATGTATAAACTCATATATATCATGGCGTAGGTAGGTGGGTATCTTTTCTCTTTTATTTAAAATATTTACATTCTACAAGCAAATTATTATCAGTAGATTAGGTGGAAACTTAAATGACTTAAACCCACAATTAATATAGTTGTAATAAACTAAAAGAGAGCCAATAATCTCCAATGCTACTGGAACATGTAAAAGGCAATGATAAATAATTTATGTTGACTATTTCCCTCAACTTCAACATAATGAAAAAGGTGGTACTTAGAAATAAGTTGGATGCCTTTGGAAATATGTAAAAATTTTCAGGAGTATTATGAAGTGAGAATGTCTCAATTTTCTGCCTCAGTCACCAAGAGATGTCATATGTCCTCTAATATTAGCTGCTTCATCTAGCAACTTGTGGGCCATAATTTATAGTGGAGCTAATTGGAAACTGATTTTACTTAGGAATTCATACCTTATTTTAAATGTTGCCAGTCATAAGTAGGAAATAATAGTTATAGCATTATATGGCACCTATATTTTGTGAGAAGGAAGATGCTGGTAAACACTAACAACTCCAGTGTACTGATCTTCTTATGACCAACCCAGATTCAAATATTTAGGAATGGATTAAGTTTGTTGACCTTGTTGACAAAGCACCATAGGCCAGGCATCAGGAGTACAGGACACCAGGTTCATATGCCATATACATGAGTATTTCCTACCCTCAAGAATCTTGAACTCTAATGGAAAAACTTATAGTCTAAGGAAACTCAGGAAAAAAACATAGAAAGAAGATGGCTGGCAGTGGCATCTAGCCAAAAGCACAGATGTTGAAAGCAGACAGATTAGACCCTTGGTAGTGAGTTCACCACGGATACTTTGTGTAGCTTGGGAAAAGTAGTTAATTAATTTGACCATCATTTCATCATCTGTTAAATGGGAATGACAACAGCACCTAAACCATGTAATATAGTTTGTCAGAACTTAAAATGATAATGCATGTTCTCAAATGTATCATGTTTGCTACACATTTCTAATCATCTTTGCTTAGTGATTTATGTATTTACCTCCTTTTTAATATGTTTACATTTATAATTCATTCATCATTACATTGCCATTTGTCTTTATAGTCTGACATTATTGTGTTAAGTACATATAACATTAAATTTCTTCTTATATTTTATTTTAAAAATAAATGAATAAATAAATATAAATGACAATGCAAATAAATTACTCAGCATGGTGGCTGGCACGTGGTTAATGTGAAACAAATGTAAATCACTATGATTAAGTAGTCATTCAGGAAAATAGCTAAGCTTATCAGAAGATAATTTATTTAAAACAATAATTTATGCAAAGCACTTAGCACAGTGTCTAAATGGTAATTTTGTAATATATGTTAAATATCACTATTATATAGTCATTTAGAAAAATAGCTAAACTGAGCATATCAATGTATAGTAAAATGTGAGACAATTTTAATACTTATGTACTTCAGTGCATTGATAGGTAAGATTTTTATCATTATTGTCATAGACATTTGTATAAGGCTTTATGTTATCCAGGGCATTTGGAAGACATTATTTTATCTTCACTGTGCTCCTAAGGAACATGAGGAATGGGTTTTATTACTCCCCTTATTTTGGTGAGAGAACTGTAGTATAGGAGAAGACTCCAAATAACTTGACTATTTCATCAATGTTGCTCTAAACTAAAACTCAGAATATATACTCTTGGGAGAGGATACACAGATCAAAGCTGGGTTTTCCTGGGTGTTTGATCTGACTCCTAGCTTCTGTTTGGTTCTATATCCAGATGGAGAACATTGCAGGCTGAACTGATTTTAAGTTTGGATAATTTCCATAGAGACCTTTGATGCCTGTAGCAATTTTAGAAAAGAGACAACAAATATCTCTTAAGAGACATTTTGATTAAGTGGCCTTTTCTTCATCAGTAACCACCATTTCTGTCTCCAAAAGGCTTTATGGTCAAGTTCATCTGCAGCTGGACTTAGGGCACAAGATTCATACGTTTCATAGATGATTGACATCTGGCTTCCTTCAGATTGGCTGATGCATCTGTAGGAGCAGCTTGATAAAAATAGCAACTGAAGGATCAAGAGGGAGTTTAATAATCAGTCCTCCTCTCATATATGGTTTTGAATCCACTGGAATCCTTCTTCAGAATGACATCAAATGTCAATGTATATATTTCTGGAAAATGTAAAACGTCTCTTAATTGGGTTGTTTGATCACTCATTATCTCAATAATATATGCAAATAAAAATGCATTTGTGTTCAAAGTTTATTTTTAAGAAAAATACTAAAGTAAGGGCCATCAAATGCCAATTGCATTTTAGGGAGAATTAGTTTGCTTACCTTTGGCCCCAAAACTGTGATAAGATCACCAGAGTCCAGCAGGGCAGCACATCTGATTCTTGGGTGTGAGCTTTGGCCACCAGCTATTGTGAGCTATGTGACTTTATCTTCCTGATATATCATCTTTTGTGGATTCTTTCCAACCCATGTGATATGTATAGCTAAAATATGAATATCTGCGATATCAAGATTAAATAGCAAGGATATGGTGGCTGAATATATTCATAAGTACATAAATGTTTAAGAAGCATCATTAGAGGGATATTAGGGTAAGAAAGAGTCAGAGCTAATAAGAAGCCCACAGTGAGGTTAAAAGTCATCCATCAATATCTGCATCAATTCTCCATAGTCTACTGTGAAGTCCCTCGCATTAGAAGCAATTTCATTGAATAGCACATGCCATTATCTGCTTATATGCATGCCTGTGACTCTAAGACTCATAAGGTTTCATTTTTAATGCTAAATTCTGCTAGGAAACGAGTAGAATTGACAATTTTGTCAGCCTCCGAATGTGTTTCAAGGCAGAGGTTTTAAAGGCTGTGAAAGACAGTCTTGTTTATTTCTTACTACATCTGGGTGTCTGCTTTCAAGGTCATTCAGAAAAATGCATGTCAAATGGTGAGGACATTGTAATGTCTGCCAAGTACTGGCTATGCACATATATTATTTTCTTTAAAACATAATTATTACAGAAACATCAAGATTTATATGATGCCCTACCCTTGCGCAGAAATTATTTGTCCAAAGTCTTCGGACCTAAGATTTAGTCTTTTCACTTAACCTACCAGAGTTTCTTCACCTAAAAGATTAGGATGCTAATACTTTGCTTTTTCTGTTGTGTTTGTAATGAGTGGAATTAACAAACAATGCTTGAATATCCTTTAAGTTTGTAAGCTGCAGAGTCTATGATATTCACTGGGACTCTGAATTTAGATTGGGTACTTATGTGTTCCTTGCGAAATATTTCTCTGCTATGACTTGGTTCAGTAGTCATTAAATTTCCTTTGAGTTAATCTCTCCATGGCTTGTTGCTGTGTAATAGTTGGGTACCCTTGACCTTGTAGTCTGACCCATTATCCCTCTTGAGCAGACCTCTAATGGAAAAGCTGGAATCAAGCTGTAGTGCCAGCTTCTTCTCCGACAGCTGCTGTTTCATATCTGACACACTGCTCAGATGTTTTTGAGTGGAAACTGCTTTTTCTCAGGTTGAGCTGTGATGGCTAAGTTTAAACAAGTGTTTCTGGGAGAAGTAGAAGCCTATTATAGGACAGGTTGAGTACTTCCATGAAAAAGATTATTGTTAGTCTTCTGTGGGCTCAACTTCCACCTATGTATGTATGTGCCCAGATGACAGGCCTTGAAACTGAGTTCACTACATCTTCTGAAACAAGGCCCTTTGGGAATACAAATGGGATAACTGCTTAGCTTTCAACTCAGTAACGTTTCCCCTTCTGAAAATCCTATCATAATAAATGCCTGCACACTATGTGTGAATCTCTCCTGTAAAGGTTTCTGTGGGATTCCTAATCCACGGTCTGCCTTTGGTACCAATGAGCAGACTGTCTCTGGAATGATGGCATTGTGGAAAGAAATGGGCTTAGAAGGATCTCATGAACTTGAATTCTGGCAATCTTTTTCCCAGCAATCTTCCATCAAAGTGCACTTTTTAAAAGTGGATGGCGGTTTAGACACTCTTCCTAAAGGTGTATAGAGCTCTCTATTAGGATTTATCACCCACAGTTGCCTTTTGGGGGAGTTGCCAATAATTATTCTTTTTATTTTGTGCAGATAAAGAAGCTGTTCCACTGTATAATTTAGCAGCTTTTCCCAAGAGAAGTGTGACTCAGCTCCAGGCAGGATTAGAGTACCAAGATCTGATCTCCATTCTTTGCTTTATACCAGACATAGGGCCCCCAAGGAGCTAAAACCAAAAAGGTTTGAGCAGGTCAAAAGGTAAAATGAGCAGAAAACTAAATGGAGCCCCCAATTTAAACATTCACAGGGCTAATTGCATGACTTTTTAAAAACCTCAAAACATTGGATTTAATTTTAAAGCCATTCTCTGTGATCATTTTTGATTTGAATATTTTTAAAAATGGCTAAGGTGAAATATGGAGTACTGCTTATGCATGAAGGCATAAACAATAAGAAAGACAATTCTCTGGAACTGTGGGAAATAGTTTCAAGCAAATATTCAAGTAAAACAGACACACCCTTGTTAAAAATTATGTCATTCTAATATTCTCTGAATGATGTGAATGGGAGGGTAGAGTAGAAAAGAAAAATAGCAAATACAGGTAGGATCAATTGGAGAATCAAAAGAGTCCAAGATGTCCAAGTTGGTAGAGGCTTAGGAAAAATCTGGTCCAGCCCCTCTATTTCATAGTTATCTGGGGTCCAGCAGCTGGGACCTGCTCAAGGTATCAAGGCTACCTGGAGATGGCATATCCCTGACTTGAGCTCAAATTACACAATGGCTGTTGCAAACTAGCTGCTCTAGTTTACTGTTTCAACACCTTGGCAATGTAAGCTTGGGTAATTTGTCCAAAGTCACAAGGCTGGCAAATAGTGGGGCCAGGGTTTCTACTTTAAACCTTCTAACTTCAAAATCTGTCTTTCAATCCTCCTACTCTTAGTATCTTCAGCTGAGGATGAGGATAATAATAGTATCTTCCTCATAGATTTGATGCAAGAATTACACAAGTTAATATGTGAAGCTATCAGTATAATACCTGGCATATAGCAGGTGCCTAATAAATGTTAACTGCTATTATTAGTAGTATTAGTATTAAGCTCTACACTATGCCACGCTGGGAAACAGCAATAAGTAAGAAGTGGACCCAGCATGTAAGTTGACCTATTTCTTCCATCCCTATAAAAGTCCAGGCTCAATTGTAAGAAGCTAAGGCTGAATTCTCTACGGAGGTTTGAGAATCAGCAAGTGGCAAGGATTCTAGTCCTGCTGCCTGCCACATCTTGCCTTTTAGTAGGTGCTTAGGTTGCATGTGAACCAGAAAGCACCGTCCTCGTATAGAAAACACAGAACATAGACATGCGTGCATGTTGCTGCAGTTTTGTCATGGTGCAGGAGCTCATTCAGGAGGACACATCTGAACAAAAAGCAGCCTATTTGTGGTGGCCAACTCTATGGCACAGCCCTTGGAGAGCTGGGCATAAAAAGAGGCAAGAGGGAACAGAATAAAACCTACATTGACTTACACTTTCTACCTACAAATTACCTCATTTAATCCTCCTACAGACTCTGCAGCACATGAAAGTTATCCGCGTTGTGCAGGTGAGAAAACTAAAGCACAGAGGGGTTTTTGGCTCTCTCCACTTTACAAAATGGAAATAAAGCCAATAGCCCTCTGCCTGCTACAGCCATACCGCTACCCCACGCCTGAACCTCCATCTCTTATCAGGTTCACTCTAAATCCACTTCAGCTCTGCCATGTCGTCTCCACCCAAGGGGTATAGCGGCAGACAACTGTCATATTCTACCACTTGAAATAAATAGTACAGGTAATCCACTGTGTCTGAATCTCGATGATTAAGACAATGATTTGTAAGACTACACAATTCCTCATAAGATTCTAAGCATGATATTCTTTGTGTATCTCAACCATTTTGGTGTGCTCAACGGCTGGGGAATCCGCAGGAAAGTAACCGGGTATCTTTGCCTTGTCCCATAGGTTGGGGAGCAGCACCTTCAGAAACATGCAGCGCCGGCACACAACGCTGAGGGAGAAGGGCCGCCGCCAGGCCATCCGGGGTCCCGCCTACATGTTCAACGAGAAGGGCACCAGCCTGACGCCCGAGGAGGAGCGCTTCCTGGACTCGGCTGAGTATGGCAACATCCCGGTGGTCCGGAAGATGCTGGAGGAGTCCAAGACCCTCAACTTCAACTGCGTGGACTACATGGGGCAGAACGCACTGCAGCTGGCCGTGGGCAACGAGCACCTAGAGGTCACGGAGCTGCTGCTGAAGAAGGAGAACCTGGCTCGGGTGGGGGACGCGCTGCTGCTGGCCATCAGCAAGGGCTACGTGCGCATCGTGGAGGCCATCCTCAACCACCCGGCCTTCGCGCAGGGCCAGCGCCTGACGCTCAGCCCGCTGGAGCAGGAGCTGCGGGACGACGACTTCTACGCCTACGACGAGGACGGCACGCGCTTCTCCCACGACATCACGCCCATCATCCTGGCGGCGCACTGCCAGGAGTACGAGATCGTGCACATCCTGCTGCTCAAGGGCGCCCGCATCGAGCGGCCCCACGACTACTTCTGCAAGTGCAATGAGTGCACGGAGAAGCAGCGGAAAGACTCCTTCAGCCACTCGCGCTCGCGCATGAACGCCTACAAAGGACTGGCGAGTGCCGCCTACTTGTCCCTCTCTAGCGAAGACCCTGTCCTCACCGCCCTGGAGCTCAGCAACGAGTTAGCCAGACTAGCCAACATTGAGACTGAATTCAAGGTAACTCTCCCACTCAGCACCCTGCAGGCAGGTTGCCCAAGGGGCTTTTCCAGGCGAGTCCAGTGCGAAATGGGTTGTCTTCAAATCTAAGAAAGGGGGAAGCCTCCGGGTCTTACTGGGCAGCCTCGGGGGAGGAGGGGAACACATCGTCTCACCTATCAGAAGTAGGCCTGAGAGAAAAGCAGCCCTCTGGGTGAAATGTTTCAAACTACATAAATGCGGTGAGAAGTGACTTGAGTAGAAATCCATGCAGTAAAAGACAGGCGAGTGCAGGCAGGATTATGCTGTGATTCTGATGTCAGTGCCTCAGCTCTGCCTCAGGGAGCTCAGGAGTGAGTGTCCAGGACACCTAATGACCTATGGTTATTTCCTAGTGCCGGTCTTAGACTTCCTGATTGTTTCACCCACGTGGCTTTGGTTTGTCTCGTTCACATCTCTGTCTCACCCTGGAATGTCCTGATCAGTCTCAGTCTAACAGGAAGACCTGGCTGCAGCTTTTCTTAAACCTGGGAAGCTCTTGCCATTTTCTCATCAATGGGCTGAGGAGGTGGTACAGGAAAATAAAAATGAAACTGTCTCTATAGAGTTGAATTTGTCACCCTAGCAGATGAGCCCAGGGGAAAGCTCTGTAACTCGATCACTCTGAGAACACCTTGACCTGCCAGGCCAGCCTAGAGCATGGAAACTCGCCCCCAAAGTGCATTTTTCAATAGCAGGATTGTGCTTTTATTGTCAACTGACATTCCGCCTGAAAGAGAAAACTGGGCCTTAAAGTAGGAAATTGTTTCCACATAGTGTTTAATAATAATAAGAGTAAATATTTAGTGGGCACTTATTGTGTGCCTAGCACTAACCACCTTATCTACATGATCTTATTTAATCTTCTCAGCAGCCATGTGACATGAGTACTATTATTAGCCTCATTTTATATAGAGGCACAGAGGTAGAGGATCACGTAGCTAGTAAATAGCAAAACCTTGTTCTAACCTATGCACTCTGACCCCAGAGCCAACTCTTAGCCACTTCAGGAAACTGGGGGCTAGAGCCTTACTCGTATATTGAGCTTTTCAGAGCTTCACTTGTTTTTACCTGAATGATGAAGGATTCCCCACGGTATAGCCAGAAGGGTAGGAACCACAGCTCGGCTCATAATTTCTCATCTTGCCATTCAGTCAGAGACAATCATGTGTTACCTGCCATGCAAAGAGGTATTGCACACGGACCTGTTACCTGCAAGTGAAAACTTCATGATCCAAACTAGAGGTCATTGGAGGAGCTGCCCCTGTATGGCATACAATTATACAGCCGGGAATGGGTACCAACGTATAGCAAGGAAGGCTTTCGTGGGCAATATTGTTCAAGGAGGGCTCAAAGGAGATGTAATTAGACTGGGCCTTAATGAGTAGGAGTAATTGGGTCATTAGGAAGAAAGAGTGGGCATTTGGAGGAGGTAAGTGAGGATGAGGCCCAGAATGGGCCAGAGCAGGGAGTGTGAGTAGTTCCATGTGACTCAAATACAGGCTTCCTATAGGGCACTCAGGAGGAATGCTGAAGAGATGAGTTGGGGAAGGATTTCATAGGACCCAGCAGTTCAGGCTGAGCACTCTTAATGTTGCCTTGTAGGAAATGGAGAACCACTGAAAGTTTCTAATTAGGAGACTAAAGTGATGAAAACTAGCATTTGGGAAATTAATTTGCCTGTGATAAGATTAATTGGAGAAGTTGGAATGAGAGGCACTGGGATTGAAGAGGGAGAAAATTTCATTGTATGTAGGTGAGGCCATGGAAGCCTCTCTGTAGGAAGACACTCATGCCATAAGCCAGGGACAGAAAGGCCAGGCCAACAGGAGATTGCAGGGCCCCACAAATTGGGACTAGGCAAAAATTCTTTTTTTTCTTTTTTTTTTTGTGATGGAGTCTCACTCTGTCACCCAGGCTGGAGTATAGTGGTACAATCTCAGCTCACTGCAACCTCTACCTCGCGGGTTCAAGCCATTCTCCTGCCTCAGCCTCCCGAGTAACTGGGAATACAGGCATGTGCCACCATGCTCAGCTAATTTTTGTATTTTTAGTAGAGACAGGGTTTTACCATGTTGGTCAGGTTGGTCTTGAACTCCTGAGCTCGTGATCTGCCTGCCTCTCCCTCTTCAAGTGCTGGGATTACAGGTGTGAGCCACCTCGCCCAGCCAGGATTAGATACAATTGCTTTAAAAAGTTTATTTTATGCCATTTCTCTCCCATCTAAGATCCAATCACTGAATTGAAGCCACTTCCCTAAATCCGACATTGTATAGTCTCATCTGAAAAACTTGGTGGATGTAGAAACAGAGATTACTGAAAGAAACTCTTGAGGAATATAGCCTCTTTTCTCTTTTATTCTGTGCAATAAACCTTACCTACTAACATTAAGGTCAAAGATGTGCTGAGAAAAATTGGCTGAACTTTGCATGTTGCCCAGTCTTCTGACTTATTCTGCATTGACCATGTGAAAGGAATGGCCAAACCAATTAATTTGGATTATTTCAAGCCAAAAATACTTTTTTTAATTCAAGGAAAAACAGATCAGATTATCTGGATCAGATTATCTGGAAAACTGCACAATTCTCTACTATATCTGGGAGCATGCCAGCCTTACTAAATAAAACAATACTAAACTAACATTTGGAATTACATCTGAGCCATTGTTTTTTTTTTTCAGTAAAACTCAAATCTGGCATATTTCAGTATTTGCAATATCAAAAACTGGAAGTTTGTTTGAAAGCATCTTCTATGATATTTTGATTTTAAAAGTAAATATGAAAATTGTGGACAATTAAGAACACCAATAACATGATGACGCATCCTTTCTACAAGGCAGTGATTTCCTCTGAATAAGCATTTGCATCAATACATTTGCTGGCTATTAACATCCCCCTAGTTACCTTTGTTTGAAGTAATGTCTTTTGGATTGTCGAAAAATGGCACATTATAAATTAACATAACTGTTCCTTTAGAACTTTATTACTTATTAAGCTACCTTATATGTGCATTCCTGACATTATAAGTCTTCTCTGAAGAGAGCAGCTTAGCAGAAAAGAAGTCAAATTGTAATAATAATCATAATTTTTGAAAAAAGAGCAAAAGAGTGTGTTCTAAAATGCACTTTTTCTGAATCTGTTCTGCTTTCAAGGCACCACATGTTGCTGCTTGTAGCCACATATTATGGAGACGACCCAATGCCATTAATTGTGTAAAAAAAATCAGATTTTCATTGGATATGTCATATGTAATCCTCCACATTCTCTAAAATATTCATTTTGGAAACAACTCTTCCTGACTAGGAAGCATCATCCATTAAAAACCTGGATTTAGTTTTCCCTGGCTATTGTTTTTATGGGTCCAGGTGCTGAGGTGATTACCCTTATCTTGTCTACTGCTAAATCACAGGAGGTTTGGGGATTTCCAAACCTGTATTCTTGTTAACCTTTCGTCAAACCTTTTTTCAAAGTTCTTAGTTTCTTTGCATTGGGTTAGAACAAGTTCTTTTAATTCACATAAGTTTCTTATCATCCACCTTTTGAAGCCTGCTTCTGTTAATGGAACACACTCGTTCTCCATCAGGCCTTGTTCCGTTGCTGATGAGGAACTGTGATCCCCTGTAGAGGGAGAGGCGTTCTGATTTTGGGTATTCTCAGCCTTTTTAGGCTGTTTTCTTCCCTTCTTTGTAGATTTGTCCATCTGTGGTCTTTATAATTACCGTCTTTATAATTGGGTTTCTGAGAGGACGTCCAACTTGTTGATTCCCAGTGCTAAAATCTGAGCAACCCACTGCGCCAGCCAAAACAGCGGCGTTATGCTTGATGGTGCTTTTCTGACTCTGCACCAAGAACCGCCGCACCAAGGCAGTGGCAAAACCACCTCACCAGCCACAAGAGTCGTGCTGGCGACCCGTGGGGCTCCTCCGCTGGGAATCTCATGGTGCGTGAGCAACAAAAATTCGTCTGAAAGTGTGGCGTCCTCTCATTCTCTGTGCTTTCACTGGGAGCTACAATCCCGAGCTGCTAGTGATCAGCCATCTTGGATCTTTGGCTATTGTTTTTAGAGTCACTTTAATTTATTACCAGAATAGACACTAGTCATTAACAAAAAGTGCAGCCAATGTCAAAGCCTTCAGCAAATCGTGGCTGGAGTTAGATGCCCACTAGCAAGCCATTATTTTTGGTGTGGAAATCATGTAACTGTTCAAGGATTTTATGTCTCTCTAATCTTGGATCTAGAAAGATATTAAAACTTGTTGGGGCCTCCCCCATACCTTGTATGGTGCCCAATAAGCTAGTAAGCATTTCAGAAATACCTAATGAAGGGAATAAAGGAAATCCTAAAAGGGTAATCATTTCAACTGATGAAGCAAGTGACTCCTTTTATTTATGGTTTAAAGTCTGCCTACATGGATGGATTTAATAGAGATATTTGTTGGACATAGTGAGACAAGGAAGCTCTAAAGAAAGTTACAAGCTGGTTGAGGGGACAACACCCATACACATTAAATAGCTGTTCCCAATCATATGGTTCGCTGTATGGTGTATGGAGGGCAAAGCGTGTCTTCTTAATCTTCCCCACAGCATCTAAAATGGGTTTTGGGAGCACAGCAAGCAAATGACATTTTGGTTGCTTGGTCTACCTATGCAGTGGGAGCCAGAGAAAAGGAAGATTGGTGTGAGCTGGACTTCTCAGAGGTGCTTCATCCTTGTGGAATAGGCTCTCCCTGTGTAGAGGCACCTAGAATAGCAAGGAAAAATAAAGAATTTGTCTATCTCAGTTGGGTAACAGCTCCTGCCAACAAGAACACAATGTGTTGTCTGCATCCTGAATTAATCTGCTTGGTTTTCTTCACTGATCATCTTTCTGATAAAATGGCTTAGTAATTTCACCAGCAATTTTGGTCCACTTTCTTTTGCTAGCCTCCTTTATTTGTGTTCCCATCAAATTCCTGTGCGTTTTGTCTATGCATTTTATTTTTCTGTGGAGCTGTTATTTCGAAATGATTAGAGGAGTTAATATTTCTTCCAATTGAGTTATGGAAACAGCAATGCCTGGTGGGGCAGGGCAGGACATAGAAAGAAAGGACAACAAGGGAATTTTGTAGAGTAAAGTTTAGGACTTTGGAAGGAAAGAGAAAGAAAGCAGGATGGGGTAGAGGTATCTCTCTTGCTTTCTCATCTTTTGCTTACATTTAAAAGCATCCAGTGTGCCCAAATCAGAGACTGTGGAAGCCCCACAAACACTGTATTGAAATTATTTAACATTTGGTTGTTCTGAAGAATAGCAAAGCTACAACTGAGAAGGCTCTTCCTGTTGACAAAATGTCAGCACGAAGGCTGTGGATGGTGCTTCAGTCACAAGCAATTTATCCTTTAAGACCTCAGAAAGGAAGAGGAGGGGGCAAGAACTAACTTTATCCTACTTAAAGTGGTAATGATTTTTCTGTTTATCAATGGGTTGCTAACCACATGTATTATGAAAAATAGATGATGAATTATGTATTAATGTTTGTGCTGTCATCTTAAGTCTCATGAAAATTCTCTGGGCCTAAAATACTACAAATTAAAAATGCAAATAATGATAAATCAGACCAATTTGCCACCTGCTATGATCTCTAGAGAGATCCCATTGTGGAGGGTAAAGATGTTGAGGTGATAGTTTGTAATATGCTTGCAAACTCATCAGAACAGAAAAGGGAAGAGTGGGAAGAAGTGACTTTGTCTCCTTGTGCCAGAGCTCAGAGCACATCTAACCCTGGCTGTGTGCAGCCAAGGAGTCAGGAAGCTTGGGAAAAGGCCCCTGCCTGGGCTGCAGGCTGAATAAGCCTATTGCCCGAGCTTCCAGTGTTTGCACCAGTTTCTCACATACTTTGAATTGTTTTAGAATTTTTAAATGTTATAGTACAACATGCTGGGAAAAATATTATACATTTCCCTGAAGTTTGAAAGCTTGGCTGGTAGTATAAACAAATGCCTGCTTAACATGCAGGAAATGACTTGAAAAGTGTTTCATTTTCTATTGGGAAAATAATTTTTTAAGCTATGAAAGCTGCAGGTCTTACAAGGAAGTTTTATGTGTGGTGTGTGCCTGCGTGTGTAAGAGAGAATCTAGCAGAAAAGTCCTCAAAGCGTGAGCTTATACATTTGGCCTTACCTATCCACAGGCTCCACATCAATGCAATCAACCAACTGTGGATGGAAAATATTCAGAAAAAAACAAAAATAACAATTCAATAAAAATAATACAAATAAATAAAACAGTATAACAACTATTCACATAGCATTTACATTGTATTGGGTATTATAAATCCTCTGGAGATGATTTAAAGTATACAGGAGGATATGTGTAGGTTATATGCAAATATGATGCCATTTTATATCAGGGACTTAAGCACCCTCAGATTTTAGTTTGGAGGGAAGGTCCTGGAATCAAACCTCTGCAGATACTGAGGGATGACTGTGTATCATCCCTAATGCCCTCAGGGATCTGACTGTGTCACTCTAGTCCTGTGTTTGATCATCTGATGATGCAGAAATGTGAATAGAGGAGAGAAAGCTGATGGATGTCAGGTGATGAGCTGATGGAACTGCCACTCACTAAGCATACACAGGTGAAATGTAGTCAAAGTGTACAGGTGTACAAAGTGTACAGGACCTTTCCTCAGGTCCACACTGGAGCCTGTTCATAGGACCCACTACCTGAGAGCAAGACCTAGGGACTGGCTTATCTCAAGAAAAGACAAAAAGGTGACTTCTGCTTATGCTAGCTTTATTTTTCCTATTTTTCTGCCTAAGTATCTAGGGGAATGCTTTTGCCAGAGCATTCATTAATGAGTCATCACAGGAAAATGAGTCAATTAATGTGTCCTTTAATGACAACTTTTCATTGGGTCACAAATAATGCCTAAAATTAGATGATGTTTCTCTTCTAAGGTCTATGCCATGAGTATCTGCCTCCAAAATACATGGAGACAGTATGCCCTGGGTGACAGATATTTGGGTGTGATAAAAGAGATGAATACAGAGGGGCAGGCCTTGGAGGGTACCTAGTGCACCATGCTTCATCTCCTTGAGGCTGAGGAGTGGAGAGTGAGGAGCTTGGTCCCGGAACCAGACTGACCTGGTTCTCTCTCCTACCAACCATGTAATCTTGGGCATCTATTGGAAATTAGTTTCCTCATTTGAAAAAAGGAGGGTAGGATACAGTCGTGTGTTACTTAATAAAGATATGTCCTGAGAAATGCATCATTAGGCAATTTCATTGCTGTGTGAACATCATAGAATGTACCTACTCAGGCCTAGATGATGCAGCTCACTACACATCTGGGCTACATGGGATAGCCTATTGCTCCTAGGCTATAAACCTGTGCAGCATGTTACTGTGCTGAACACTGTAGACAATTGTAATATGGTTGTCAGAATTTGTGTATGTAACATATCTAAACAGGAAAGGTGCAGTAAAATATGGTATAAAAATTTGTAATGGTATCCCTGTATAGGGCAGCTCCATGACAATCTCATGGGACCACTGTCATATATACAGTTCATTCTGGAGTGAAATGCTATTATGCAGTGCATGACTGTACTTCAGTTGTAACTTGACGAAAATAGAATGCTTGTTTTCTCCACCCAAACATTTTTTCTTACCCTAATCTGTACAACTCTGTAAGTGACATTGCCATTCACCAAGTTGCTAATAAATTTCTGCACTTCATCCCATTTAACCTCCAGAAAATCCTGGCAGATATAGTATTAAGTAAATATTAGCTCAGTAAATAAACAAATAAATCGGTGATCAAATTAATGAATAATGAGGCCAGGCGTGGTGGCTCACACCTGTAATCCAAGCACTTTGGAGGCCAAGGCGGGTGGATTACCTGAGGTTGGGAGTTCAAGACCAGCCTGACCAACACAGTGAAACCCTGTCTTTAAAAAAAAAAAAAAATGAATAATGACCTCCCTGGGTGTTGGTGAGGATTAAAGGAGATCAAATATATGTGTGTGTATGTATATATATATATATATATATATATATTTTTTTTTTTTTTT